>NC_057810.1:304393053-304693053 GCF_018294505.1 Triticum aestivum | reverse complement strand
GGGTCTATGCCAGGACGCCCAAGTGCCTTGCGCTTCTCAGCTTCATTGTAAGCTTGAACACACTTGGCAGCTATATTTTTCATTCGCTCGCATGAACCTTTGGCTTCTTCGCGCTTCTTGCGAAATGCCTCCTTGAGGTCATGCAACATCAGCTTGAAGTTATGAACATCAGCCACACTGAGCTTGGCCACATGCTTCTTGAACTGGTCTTTCTCATAGTCAATTTTGTTTTTCAGTTCAACAATTCTCTAAGCCAGAGCCAGCTCAGGAGCAATTGCACCTTGGAAGGCGACGCTGATGCCAATTAGGAGCTGAAGATCATCAAAGCTGAGATTGGGGTTGTTAAACCACTCATCAATGAAGTTGTCCAGAATGTTCACATCGAAGAGGGGCAGATCATTGAAGATCTCCGCCTCTTGCTTGCTCTTAATCAGCTGCTCAAGGGCATCGTCACCGCACTCATCATCAGTTGACAGATTAACGCATGGCTTCTGTTTCGTTCCTCAGAACGGCAGCCGATGTCAGTGCTTGACCAGAACTCTGAACATTTTTCTTCTAGGGCTTCTCTTTCTTCTTGGAAATGCGAGAGAGATCTTCAGAATTGATACTTGGAGCAGAAGGGGTAGTTGCCAATGGCTTCGCTCGTGAAGCTTTCGAAGCAGCAGAAGGTTTTGAAGCCTTAGTATTCTTCTGCTTCTGCATCTTGGGAGGAGGAGCTGGCGCATCATAAGAATCAGCATCATCAGCAGAGCGATCCACATTTGCAACTTGGACGGCAATGTGAGTGATGAGGCCTTCGAGGTTGTAGAAGAGGTCGATTATGTTTTCATTGGCTTCACGGATGCCATCTTTTCGAGGAGCAGACGGACCTGGGTTGAAGTCAAGTCCAAATGCCTTCTTGTTCTTCACAGCAGAGTCTTTGGCGAACTTGAAGTTGCGCTTGAACAGATTGTCTTCGCGACACCACAGCCGAGAAGAAGGGTCAGCATTCTCTGGCTGTGGTCCGCGAACCATGCATGGATAGAAGCCTTCATAATAGCTTCAGTATTGGACCTAGGAGGAAGTTTTTTGTATAGGATATCTCCCAGGGTCGCTTGATGGCATTCTTCTCGGCATACTCAGCAGTGAAAAATCCGTATTTGAACCATTCCTCTGCCCAATATCTTTGAATCCATTGGATTCGATTCTTGCGTTCACCATAGGTTTCTTCGGGGTCTGTCTTGTACAGTTCGTGCAGATCTGGTGGCAAATCTTTGGATGCATTTCCACGGCACTGTCTGCCACCCTTTCTTGCTGACTTCTCAGTTGCCATGAAGCTTAAACTGAACGGCTTCAAAACTAGCAAAGGCTTCCGACGGCTGGTCAGATAAGAACTGGCTTCAGGAGAATTTATGTGACTCTGTAAGAATTCTGCAAATGAATGCAGACTATGAGAACCAAGGGATTCTCCCACAGACATGTACCTGTGATAGCATTAGAGGTGGGAGCGAAGGGGAAGAGGTCATATGCATTCTTAGAAGATTTTGAAGATAAATCAGTTTGAAGACATTGACCTCATAACACGAAGACATTCACTTATTCGTTGTGGGTTGGTTCCAGATTTGTACGAATCCAAGAATAAGTACAAGTGAGGAATCTAACTTGTTGAGAAGCATAAGTGAACAGACTAGGCATAATATGAGATGCAGAACGGGATAGATTCAACTTTGGTAGTAGAGAAACCACTTTTGGTAGAGAAGGATGAATCTATCAGATCAAAAAGACAGTAAAAAGTAAGCTTTAATTACCACACGAAGAACTGCTAGACAGAGCGAAGTTGGAGGTCGAGCAGTTCGATCTCCATGCCCTAACTTGGCAATGGAATACACCTACGGCGGCAGCGAAGAAGACGAGGTCCGCGGCCGGCGTGAGGATGGCGTCGGTGAGGTCGCGGCAGCTAAGCGCTTCGTCACCGGCGTTGTCGAGAGCTAGCGGTGGCACTAGGGTTCGTGGGAGGTGGCGAGGTGGAAGAAGGATTTTGACCACGATGAGATGGGTATTTATAAGGAAAGGGACGGCACCGCGCAATTACAGAGGTGCCCCTGGCGGTTCACATCTGAAGGGCACGTGGCAAGCATGCAACACCTTGGAAGTTGTTCCATGTTCCCATGCACGCATGGATTGTCGGGGTGTTCGTTCCGAATTCTCCAGCTTTCAGGCAATAAGGATATAGCATTAAAAACAGATATAAATGTTTGTTAGATTGACTTCAGCTGACAAGGTCTCAGTGAAGACAATCGACAGTTTTCAATAGAATGCATATGATTTGGATAAATAGAGTTGAGGTAGAAGCATAGATAGGTTAGGGTCCGATCACATTCACTTAGATCAAAAGATTCAGCAATAAGTCATAGCTATAAGTGAATGTTGTAGAGGACAGAACACAAATATGTATACAACTAGAATAAGACCAAATCAACAAGATGAAGGTAAACCTGAACATAAGTCAAGGATGAAGACAAATCAAATACGATGACTTTACAATCATTACGCCAAGGGAAACACTTCAAACAGAAGTTTGGTGGTGGCGTTACCCACCGTATAGGAAGTATTAGACCCAGACACGGCACACAATTATCGTGGTGCTCCGAAGTCAAATTCCGCATTAATGTATCCACACTTAGAGTGTATGTCTTCATTGATTGAAGATATACATTACTTTGAGTGTTGCACATCTAAGTCATCAAAATGCATAAGTGTTAGGATGTGTGTCCAATCACGTGACATTTGAGGATTCCAAGATATTTAGCTCACACCGCAACCTGGAAAACCTTTTCTCATCCAAGGGCTTTGTGAAGATATCAGCCAATTGCTCTTCAGTGTTGACGTGAATGATATCAATATCTTCCTTCATGACATGATCTCTGAGAAAGTGATGACGAATTTCAATGTGCTTTGTCTTCGAGTGTTGAACTAGGTTGTTGGCAATCTTGATGGAGCTTTCATTATCATGGTAGAGTGGCACATTCTTCAGGTGGATACCATAGTCCTTGAGAGTTTGCTTCATCCAGAGAAGCTGAGCATAGCAAGATCCAGCAGCAATGTATTCGGATTCAGCAGTGGAGAGAGATACACAGTTCTACTTATTTGAAGACCAACAAACAAGAGATCGTCCCATAAAGTGACATGTGCCTGATCAACCTTGTCACCAACAAAATCAGCATCTAAGAATCAACCTAGATCAAACTCTGAGCCCTTTGGATACCATAATCCTAGTGTTGGGGTGTAAGCCAAATATCGAAGAATTCGCTTCACGGCTAAGTGATGTGATTCCTTTGGTGCCGCTTGGAATCGGGCACACATGCAAACACTAAGAATTATATCTGGCCTAGATGCACATAAGTAAAGTAAAGAACCAATCATGGAGCGGTATACCTTTTGATCGAACTCTTTACCATTGGCGTCGGGACTTAGATGACTTTTGGTTGGCATTGGCATCGTGTATCCTTTGCAGTCTTGCATTCCAAACTTCTTCAGGCAATCTTTGAGATATTTTTCTTAAGATATGAAGATGCCATTGCGTTGCTGACGGATTTGGAGATCCAGGAAGAACTTCAGCTCGCCCATCATGGACATCTGATATTGCTCTTGCATCATGTGACCAAACTCATCACTGTATTTCTTGTTAGTGTAGCCGAAGATAATGTCATCCATGTAGATTTGGCACACAAATAGTTCACCATCATATGTCTTCGTGAAGAGTGTAGGATCTAGTGAACCAGGTTTGAAGCCTTTGCTCTTCAGGAAGTCTTTGAGTGTGTCATACCAAGCACGAGGGGCTTGTTTGAGGCCATACAATGCCTTGTTGAGCTTGTATACCATATCAGGATGTTTTGGATCTTCAAAGCCAGGAGGTCGTGCAACATATACTTCTTCTTCAATTTTTCCATTGAGAAAGGCACTCTTCACATCCATTTGATACAGAAGGATGTTGTGATGATTTGCATAGTCTAGCAGTATGCGAATGGCTTCAAGCCTAGCCACTGGAGCAAATGTTTCATCGAAGTCAATCCCTTCCACTTGAGTGTATCCTTGAGCAACGAGACAAGCCTTGTTTCTGACAACTTGACCATGCTCATCTTGCTTGTTCCGATATATCCATTTGGTGCCAATGATATTGTGCTTACGAGGATCAGGACGCTTGACCAATTCCCACACATTGTTCAGCTCGAACTGTTGAAGCTCTTCTTGCATGGCTTGAATCCATTCAGGTTCCATGAAGGCTTCAACAACTTTCTTGGGTTCAGAGATTGAGACGAATGCAAAACGCCCACAGAAATTTGTTAGCTGTGTTGCTCTTTGAGTAGCTCTTGAACGAGTGAGTGGACCAGGTGCATTGATGATGTCGATTATCTTCTCAATCTATACTTCATTTGCAACACGAGGATCAACAGGACAAAGATTTGGCTCGTGCTGATCAATGTCATCATTTGGGGGATTGTCTTCAGGCTTAGCATTGTCTTCAGGTTGATTAGGTGCAGAAATGACAAGTTCCTCTTCAGTCTGAACCTCATAAGGTATGATCTCTCCAATTCCCATTTGCTTGATTGATTCACTAGGAGGTACTTCATCTAGCACATTTGGCAGGTGCTCTCTTTGTGAGCCGTTAGTCTCATCGAACCACACATCCACAGTTTCAACCACTTTATAGTGAAAGAGGTTGAAGACTCTGTAGGAGTGCGAATCCTTTCCGTAACCAAGCATAAAACCTTCATGTGCTTTCGATGCAAATTTTGAAGTGTGATGTGGATCCTTGATCCAGCACCTAGCACCAAATACTTTGAAGTAGCTGACATTTGGCTTCTTACCAGTTAGGAGTTCATAGGATGTTTTCTTTAGAAGCTTATGAAGATAAACACGGATGATGATGTGGCATGCAGTATCAATGGCTTCGGGCCAGAACTTCCGTGGGGTCTTGTACTCATCGACCATCGTTCGAGCCATCTCAATAAGGGTTATGTTCTTGCGCTCCATGATGCCATTCTACTAAGGTGTGTGATAACCCACAAATATAGGGCATCGCAACAGCTTTCGAGGGTAGAGTATTCAACCCAAATTTATTGATTCGACAAAAGGGGAGCCAAAGAATATTCCTGAGTATTAGCAGTTGAGCTGTCAATTCAACCACACCTGGATAACTTAGTATCTGCAGCAAAGTGTGTAGTAGCAAAAGTGGTATGATAATAAAGGTAACGGTAGCAAAAGTAAAGATAAATGCTTTTGGGTTTTTGCAGTAGTTGTAACAGTAGCAACGGAAAAGTAAATAAGTGAAGAACAATATGTGAAAAGCTCGTAGGCAATGGATCAGTGATGGATAATTATGCCGGATGCGATTCCTCTTGCAATAGTTATAGCATAGGGTGATATAGAACTAGCTCCAATTCATCAATGTAATGTAGGCATGTATTCCGTAAATAGTCATACATGCTTATGGAAAAGAACTTGCATGACATCTTTTGTCCTACACTCCCGTTGCAGCGGGGTCCTTACGGAAACTAAGGGATATTAAGGCCTCCTTTTAATAGAGAACCGGACCAAAGCATTAACACATAGTGAATACATGAACTCCTCAAACTACGGTCATCACCGAGAAGTGTCCCGATTATTGTCACTTCGGGGTTGTCGGATCATAACACATAATAGGTGACTATAGACTTGCAAGATAGGATCAAGAACACACATATATTCATGAAAACATAATAGGTTCAGATCTGAAATCATGGCACTCGGGCCCTAGTGACAAGCATTAAGCATAGCAAAGTCATAGCAACATCAATCTCAGAACATAGTGGATACTAGGGATCAAAACCCTAACAAAACTAACTTGATTACATGGTAAATCTCATCCAACCCATCACCGTCCAGAAAGCCTACGATGGAATTACTCACGCACGGCAGTGAGCATCATAAAATTGGTGATGGAGGATGGTTGATGATGACGACGGTGATGAATCCCCCTCTCCGGAGCCCCGAACGGACTCCAGATCAGCCCTCCCATGAGAGATTAGGGCTTGGCGGCGGCTCCGTGTCATGAAACGCGATGAAACTTTTTTCTCCCCGAGACGGTATATATGGAGTTGGAGTTGAGGTCGGGAGGTGTCCAGGGGGGCACGAGATAGGAGGCTGCGCCCTGGGGGGGCGCCCCCCTGTCTCGTGGACAGCCCGTGGGCCCCATGGCCTTGATTCTTTCGCCAAAAATTCTTATAAATTCTGAAAAGTGCCTCCGTGGATTTCCAGGACATTCCGAGAACTTTTCTTTTCTACACATAAAATAACATCATGGCAGTTCTGCTGAAAACAGCGTCAGTCCGGGTTAGTTTCATTCAAATCATGCAAGTTAGAGTCCAAAACAAGGGCAAAAGTGTTTTGGAAAGTAGATACGTTGGAGACGTATCAACTCCCCCAAGCTTAAACCTTTGCTTCTCAAGCAATTCAGTTGATAAACTGAAAGTGATAAAGAAAAACTTTTACAAACTCTGTTGCTCTTCTTTTTGTAACATGAAAAGCCAGCATTCAAGTTTCAGCAAATATTATGAACTAACCATACTCACAATAACACATAGGTCTCACAATTACTCATATCAATAGCATAATCAGCTAACAAGCCATAATAATAAAACTTGGATGACAACACTTTCTCAAAATAATCATAACGTGATATAACAAAATGGTATCTCGCTAGCCCTTTATGAGACCGCAAAACATAAATGCAAAGCACCTTTAAAGATCAAGGACTGACTAAACATTGTAATTCATGGTAAAAGAGATCTAGTCAAGTCATACCCAATATAAACCAACAATAATGAATGCAAATGACAGTGTGCTCTCCAGCGGGTGCTTTTTAATAAGAAGGGATGATGACTCAACATAAAAGTAAATAGATAGGCCCTTCGCAGAGGGAATCAAGGATTTGTAGAGGTGCTAGAGCAATTTTAAAATAGAGATTGAATAACATTTTGAGCGGCATAGTTTCGCTGTCAACACAACAACTATGAGATGGCTGTATCTTCCATACTACATGCATTATAGTCAGTTCCCAAACAAAATGGTAAAGGTTTATACTCCCCCAACCACCAACAAGCATCAATCCATGGCTTGCTCGACACAACGAGTGCCTAGAACATACAACAGCCCTGGGAGAGTTTTGTTTAATTATTTTGGTTTGCTTTGATCTTTTTGGATCATGGGACTGGGCATCCCGGTTACCGGCCCTTTCTCGTGAATGAGTGGAGTCCACTCCTATTGAGAATAACCCACCTAGCATGAATGATATAGGCGGCCCTAGTTGAAACATGAGCTGCTCGAGCATACAAAACAGAATTTCATTTGAAGGTTTGGAGTTTGGCACATACAAATTTACTTGGAACGGCAGGTAAATACCGCATATAGGAAGGTATAGTGGAGTCATATGGAACAACTTTGGGGTTTAAGGAGTTTGGATGCACAAGCAGTGTTCCCGCTTAGTACAGGTGAAGGCTAGCAAAAGACTGGGAAACGACCAACTGAGAGAGCGACAACAGTCATAAACATGCATTAAAATTAATTTACACCGAGTAGAAGCATGAGTAGGATATAATCTACCATGAACATAAATATCATGAAGGCTATGTTGATTTGATTCAACTACATGTGTGAACATGTGCCAAGTCGAGTCACTTAATACATTCAAAGGAGGATACCATCCCATCATACCACATCATAATCATTCTAATAGCATGTTGGCACGCAAGGTAAACCATTATAACTCATAGCTAATCAAGCATGTCACAAGCAACTATAATCTCTAAATGTCATTGCAAATATGTTTACTTCATAATAGCTGACTCAGGAACGATGAATCATCATATTTACAAAAACAAGAGAGGTCGAGTTCATACTAGCTTTTCTCATCCCAATAAGTCCATCATATATCATCATTATTGCTTTTCACTTGCACGACCGAACGATGTGTATAATAATAAGAGTGCACGTGCATTGGACTAAGCTGGAATCTGCAAGCATTCAACTCGAGAGAGAAGACAAGTAATATGGGCTCTAAATTAAATAAACAATCATGCATATAAGAGCCACTAAGCATTTTCAGTAAGGTCTTCTCAACCCCCAAAGGAAAGAAAAGAAAATAAAACTATTTACACGGGAAAGCTCCCAACAAGTAAGAAGAAGAACGAGAAATCTTTTTGGGTTTTCATTTTAATTTCTACTACAAGGAAGGAAATTAAACTAACTAATTTTTTTGATTTTTTCTTAAGGTTTATCAAACACACAAGAAGAAACTAGAAAAAGAAATTTAAACTAGCATGGATAATACAATGAAAGAGTATGAGCATCGACGACTAGTGTGTGAACATGAATGTAAAGTCGGTGAGAAATACGTACTCCCCCAAGCTTAGGCTTTTGGCCTAAGTTGGTTTAATACCAATGACCGCCTGGCTGATATCCATAAGTGAAACTGGGGTTGTACTGAGATGCAGAGGCGACCGCCTCCTAAGCAGCAGTGTGTTGGCGAGTTGCCTCCATTCCCCTCTCATATTTAGTTGCTTCTTCCCTGGTGACAACATATCTTCCTTTTGTCTGATAATCAAAAAGGTAGGGAGCAGGAAGAGTAACAGGGACGATGTTGCGTCTGTTATAGGTTAGTCGACAATGGAGGAATTGTTCATTCCTCTCAAGAAAATGATGATCAAACATAGCTTCTTTATCCAAATAAACAGGAGGTACAAGCATATCCCCCTCTCGTGGAGCTATATTAAGAAAATTAGCCACACGGGTTGCATAAATTCCTCCAAAGAAATCTCCCTTTTTATTATTATTATGTAACCTACGTGTAACTATTGCCCCCAAGTTATAACCTCTATAACCTGACACAACACTCTTGAGGACACAAAGATCAGGGGCACACATGTGACATACTTCATCCTTACCGTCAATGCATCTACCAATAAAGAGAGCAAAGTAATGTATAGCAGGAAAATGGATGCTCCCTATGGTAGCTTGAGTTACGTCCCTAGATTCTCCCACAGTAATACTAGCAAGAAAATCTCTAACTTCAGATTTGGGAGGATTATTAATATTACCCCACTGCGGGAGTTTGCAAGCAGTTGTGAAATCCTCTAAATCCATGGTATAAGATGTATCATAAATGTCAAACACAACACTAGGAGAATTACGCGAAGAAATATATTCGAATCTCCGCACAAAGGAATTAGTCAATTGATAATATTGAGGACACTTATCTTGTAAGAAGTCCTCCAGCTTGGCATTACGCACATACACGTCAAATTCCTCCTTGAAACCTGCTTCGACCATAAAATCATCGGATGGCCACTCACAAGCCCGAACATTTGCGTCCCTTGGCAAATTAACAGCTTGTTCACGTATAGCAATTCTTGGCCCTTTCTTTGCCGAGGAAACACCTTGGTACATTCTTCTAAGCATATTTCTTTTTCTGAAAATTTCTGAAATTTTAGTAACTTCAAAATAAAAGTGGATAAAACTAAACAAGATTGATAGCAACTACTCCTACAAGTGCCTAGAGCCTATATCATGCATTGGAATTGCTTGGGACCTCAAAATTTTAACATGCAAGCTCAAGAACATGGTCACCTATGCAGCAAAAATTTGCAATGAACAAAGCACTAGAACAAAAACTAATTGGACCAATGGAGGAGTCACATACCAAGCAAAAATCTCCCAAAGTAGTTTTGCGAATGGAGCTTTGAGCTAAGAGATCGAAAATCGCAGCAAAACAAGCTAGAACTCGGGCTTGAGCTAGATGGGGATTTTTTTTTGGGTAGAAGATGAAGTGTGTGGGTGCTGGCATAAGTGGAGGGGACCCACCAGGGGCCCATGAGACAGGGGGCGCACCCTACTCTCTCGTGGCCTGGTGTTTGGCCCTCCTGCAGTGTTTTCAGTGCCTAAAATCCTCAAATATTCCAGAAAAAATCATACTAAATTTGCAGGGCATTTGGAGCACTCTTATTTTCGGGCTATTTTTTTAATGCACGAATAATTCAGAAAGCAGCGGATAATGCTATTTTTGCTTTATTTATTCTAAATAACATAAAGTAAAAAGAGGGTACAGAAGGTTGTGCCTTCTAGTTTCATCCATCGCGTGATCATCAAAATGAACCCACTAACAAGGTTGATCAAGTCTTGTTAACAAACTCATTCCGAATAACACGGAACCGGAGAAATTTCGAATAACACTAAGTTACCTCAACGGGGATATGAAAATCCCCAACAATAAGAATATCATACCTTTTCTTGACAATAGGGAGAGGAAATTCAAAACCTCCAAAAATGATAGTTGGAACTTTTTCAATAGAATTGATGTTATGAACTTGAGATTGTTTCCTCGAAAAGTGTACCATATGCTCATTACCATTAACATGAAAAGTGACATTACCTTTGTTGCAATCAATAACAGCCCCTGCAGTATTAAGAAAATGTCTACCAAGGATAATAGACATACTATCGTCCTCAGGAATATCAAGAATAACAAAGTCCGTTAAGATAGTGACATTTGCAACCACAACAGGCACATCCTCACAAATGCCGACGGGTATAGCGGTTGATTTATCAGCCATTTGCAAAGATATTTTAGTAGGTGTCAACTTATTCAATTCAAGTCTACGATATAAAGAGAGAGGCATAACACTAACACCGGCTCCAAGATCACATAAAGCGGTTATGACATAATTTCTTTTAATAGAGCATGGTATAGTTGGTACACCCAAATCTCCATGTTTCTTTGGTATTCCACCATTAAAAGTGTAATTAGCAAGCATGGTGGAAATTTCAGCTTCCGGTATCTTTCTTTTATTTGTGATGATATCCTTCATATATTTAGCATAAGGATTTATTTTAAGCATATCAGTTAAGCGCATACGTAAGAAAATAGGTCTAATCATTTCAGCAAAGTGCTCAAAATCCTAAATCATCCTTTGACTTGGATGGTTTAGAAGGAAAGGGCATGGGTTTCTGAACCCATGGTTCTCTTTCTTTACCGTGCCTCCTAGCAACAAAATCTCTCTTATCATAACATTGATTTTTTGATTGTGGGTTATCAAGATCAACAACAGGTTCAATCTCTACATCATTGTCTTTACTAGGTTGAGCATCAACATGAACATTATCATTATCATTATCACTAGGTTCATGTTCATCACCTGATTGTGTTTCAGCATCAGAAATAGAAATATCATCGGGATTCTCAGGTGTGTCTACAGTAGGTTCACTAGAAGCATGCAAAGTTCTATCGTTTTTCTTCTTCTTCCTTTTAGAAGAACTAGGTACCTCTAAATTATTTCTCTGAGAATCTTGCTTGATTCTCCTAGGGTGGCCTTCAGGATACAAAGGTTCCTGAGTCATTCTACCAGTTCTAGTAGCCACTCTAACAGCAAAGTCATTTTTATTATTTAATTCATCAAGCAATTCATTTTGAGCTTTAATTACTTGCTCAGCTTGAGTAGCAACCATAGAAGCATATTTGCTAACGCGGTGAAGTTCATCTTTAACTCTAGCTAGATTATCACCTACGCGTCCTATCTCGAAAGCATTATTCTTTAACTCTCTACCAACATAAGCATTAAAACTTTCTTGCCTAGCCATAAAGTCATCAAATTCATCTAAGCATGGGCTATGAAATTTAGTAGAGGGTATTTCAACTTTATCATATCTATAGAGAGAATTTACCTTTATTACCTGTGTCGGGTTATCAAGACAATGTGGTTCTTCAGGCGGTAAATTAAGACCATGTATTTCTTCAATAGGAGGTAAATTCTTAACATCTTCGGCTTTAATACCTTTTTTTCATTGATTTCTTTGCCTCTTGCATATCTTCAGGACTGAGAAATAAAATACCTCTCTTCTTTGGAGTGGGTTTAGGAATAGGCTCAGGAGTTGGCTCAATTGGTCCAGGAATTACTTCAGGAACTGGCTCAGGAAGAGTCCAATTATTTTCATTAGTCAACATATTATTCAATAGTATTTCAGCTTCGTCGACTATTCTATCCCTGAAAACACAACCAGCACAACTATCCAAGTAGTCCTTGGAAGCATTGGTTAGTCCATTATAAAAGATATCAAGTATTTCATTTTTCTTAAGAGGGTGATCGGGCAAAGCATTAAGTAACCGGAGAAGCCTCCCCCAAGCTTGTGGGAGACTCTCTTCTTTGATTTGCACAAAATTATATATTTCTCACAAGGCAGCTTGTTTCTTATGAGCAGGGAAATATTTAGCAGAGAAGTAATAAATCATATCCTGGGGACTACGCACACAGCCAGGAGCAAGAGAATTATACCAAGTCTTAGCATCACCCTTTAATGAGAACGGAAATATCTTAAGGATATATAAATAGCGAGACTTCTCATCATTAGTGAACAGGGTAGCATATCATTCAACTTGGTAAGATGTGCCACAACAGTTTCAGATTCAAGGCCATAAAAAGGATCAGATTCAACTAAAGTAATAATATCAGGATCAACAGAGAATTCATAATCCTTATCAGTAACACAAATAGGTGAAGTAGCAAAAGCAGGATCGGGTTTCATTCTAGCATTAAGAGACAGTTGCTTCCATTTAGCTAATAATTTCTTAAGATCATTTCTATCATTGCAAGCAAGAATTTCCATAGCAGCTGTTTCATGCATAACATAACCCTTAGGAACAACAGGTAATACATAATCATTGGGGGGGACCTTCATCATCACTATCATCAGTAATAGGATCTTCAGTAATTTCATTCCCCCTAAATCTAGCAAGTTGTTCATCAAGAAATTCACCTAATGGCACAGTAGTATCAAGCACAGAAGTAGTTTCATCATTCATGGCAGAAGTGGCATCATCAATAACATGCGACATATCAGAATTCATAGCAGTAGCAAGTTTAGGTGTCGCAAGCTTACTTATAACGGAAGGAGAATCTAGTGCAGAGCTAGATGGCAGTTCCTTACCTCCCCTCGTAGTTGAGGGCAAAATCTTGGTTCTGTCGTCTTTCAAGTTCTTCATAGTGATCAACAGATATAAATCCCAAGTGACTCAGAGAATAGAGCTATGCTCCCCGGCAACGGCGCCAGAAATTAGTCTTGATAACCCACAAGTATAGGGGATCGCAACAGCTTTCGAGGGTAGAGTATTCAACCCAAATTTATTGATTCGACACAAGGGGAGCCAAAGAATATTCTTGAGTATTAGCAGTTGAGTTGTCAATTCAACCACACCTGGATAACTTAGTATCTGCAGCAAAGTGTTTAGTAGCAAAAGTGGTATGATAATAAAGGTAACGGTAGCAAAAGTAAAGATAAATGTTTTTGAGTTTTTGTAGTAGTTGTAACAGTAGCAACGGAAAAGTAAATAAGCGAAGAACAATATATGAAAAGCTCGTAGGCAATGGATCAGTGATGGATAATTATGCCGGATGCGATTCCTCATGCAATAGTTATAACATAGGTGATATAGAACTAGCTCCAATTCATCAATGTAATGTAGGCATGTATTCCATAAATAGTCATACGTGCTTATGGAAAAGAACTTGCATGACATCTTTTGTCCTACCCTCCCATTGCAGCGGAGTCCTTACGGAAACTAAGGGATATTAAGGCCTCCTTTTAATAGAGAACCGGACCAAAGCATTAACACATAGTGAATACATGAACTCCTCAAACTACGGTCATCACCGAGAAGTGTCCCGATTATTGTCACTTAGGGGTTGTCGGATCATAACACATAATAGGTGACTATAGACTTGCAAGATAGGATCAAGAACACACATATATTCATGAAAACATAATAGGTTCAGATCTGAAATCATGGCACTCGGGCCCTAGTGACAAGCATTAAGCATAGCAAAGTCATAGCAACATCAATCTCAGAACATAGTGGACACTAGGGATCAAACCCTAACAAAACTAACTTGATTACATGGTAAACTTCATCCAACCCATCACCGGCCAGCAAGCCTACGATGGAATTACTCACGCACGGCAGTGAGCATCATGAAATTGGTGACGGAGGATGGTTGATGATGAGGACGGCGACGAATCCCCCTCTCCGGAGCCCCGAACGGACTCCAGATCAGCCCTCCCGTGAGAGATTAGGGCTTGGCGGCGGCTCCGTGTCGTGAAACGCGATGAAACTTTTTTCTATGATTTTTTTCTCCCCGAGACGGTATATATGGAGTTGGAGTTGAGGTCGGGAGGTGTCCAGGGGGGCCACGAGATATGAGGGCACGCCCTAGGGGGGGGGCACCCCCTGTCTCGTGGACAGCCCGCGGGCCCCCTCGCCTTGATTCTTTCGCCAAAAATTCTTATTAATTATGAAAAGTGCCTCCGTGGATTTCCAGTACATTCTGAGAACTTTTATTTTCTACACATAAAACAACATCATGGCAGTTCTGCTGAAAACAACGTCAGTCTGGGTTAGTTTCATTCAAATCATGCAAGTTAGAGTCCAAAACAAGGGCAAAAGTGTTTGGAAAAGTAGATACGTTGGAGACGTATCAGTGTGTATGGAGCAGAGAACTCATGAGTGATGCCCATAGTATCCAGATAGAGGTGGAGGCCGGTGTTCTTGAACTCAGTGCCGTTGTCACTTCTGATATGCTTGATCTTGACGCCATAGTTCGTCATGGCATGATTGGCAAAGCGTCTGAAGACATCCTGCACTTCATTCTTGTAGAGGATTATATGCACCCAAGTATATCTTGAATAATCATCAACAATGGCAAAGCCATGGAGGCAAGCAGTGGTAGTGAGAGTAGAGTAGTGAGTAGGGCCAAATAAGTCCATGTGTAGCAGCTCGAAGGGTTGATATGTAGTCATGATTGTCTTCGAGGGATGCTTGGCCCTAGTCATCTTTTCAGCTTCACAGGCACCACATAGATGATCCTTCTTGAACTTGAGGCCTTCGATGCCCACGACATGTTTCTTCTTTGCGAGAGTGTGCAAGTTCCTCATGCCAGCATGCCCTAGCCTTCGATGCAAAAGCCAGCACTCTGAAGCTTTTGCTAGAAGACATACGGTCATCTGTAGTCCTGCTGACAAATCTACCATATACAGATCATCTCTCCGATACCCTTCAAAGACTAGAGACTCGTCAGATTCCATTAGAACAAGGCAACGATATTTTCCAAATAGCACAATCATGTTTAAGTCACAAAGCATTAAGACAGACATGAAGTTGAAATCAAGGGATTCAACAAGCATAACTTTATCCATGTGTTGATCCCTTGATATTGCAACTCTACCTAGACCCAATACCTTGCTTTTACCAGTGTCAGCAAATGTGATGTGACTCTTGTGTGATGGACGTAGCGTTGAATCCATCAGAAGACTTCGATCGCCAGTCATGTGGTTAGTGCATCCACTGTCCATAATCCATTCTGAAGTACGAGGTGTCATAGCCTATAGTGCAGTTTGGGGGATAGGCTTCACCAAGCGAGTTGTGAAGCATAAACATTTGACGAACAAGTGCAACATGGAAATTCAGATCTTGGTTAGCATATATAGGATGAGTGTCAAGCAATCCCGAAACGAAATACATAGTAAGACCATTTGGGCATTTTATCTTGCGCCCCACAAGATGTTTAAGGTCCCCAGCATTAGCATTGGACGCCTTTGATTTCCGGCTAGAGACCTTTCCCTGCAAAAGAGAGTTAAGTTTTCTTAACCACCCACATTTTCAGGGGTGGATTAGAAGCAATCAGTCTAAGTGCAGCATCTGAGAACTTTGGCTTTGGAGCCCTAGTAAATAGCCTTGCAGGAGGTGAATAATACCCATAGGAATAAGCAGAAAAGATCTTTGTTCTATGAACATAGCGGTTTTAAGAAACACGCTCATATTCATGGGTCTGAGTATGATTTCCCTGCAAAACATTGATGTTAGGGTGACTCAGATGAGTCCTCGGTCTGTATGAAGCTTTTGGACCATATGAAGCCTTTGGCATGGGGTTTGTCTTCTTCCCAGGTGGTGTCATGACAACATTCACAGGAAGATTCTCAAGACAACTTTTGGGTACCCATATCTTCTTCATAGGTGGCCCATTCCTGCAGTTAGTACCAATATACCTGGAAAACACTTTGCCATTCTAATTCTTAAACAGTTTATAGTTTGCATCAAAGGATTCATCAATGATAATAGGGTTAGCACAAGTGAAGCCAGATAAGGTGGATGGATCTACTAAAGGTTCCTTTGCAGCAACCCATGTGGTTTTGGGGTACCGCTCAGGCTTCCAGTAAGACCCATCAACATTCATTTTCCTCTCGAACCCAACACCCTCTTTCCTAGGGTTTTGGTTCAGAATCTGCTTTTTGAGGACATCACATAATGTCTGATGCCCTTTGAGACTTTTGTACATCCCTGTCTCAAGCAGTGTCTTCAACCTAGCATTCTCATCAGCAATAGTAGTGGTATCCTCAGCAGAGGGGTTAGTTACCACATCAGCAATTGAAGATATTGCAACAGTAGCAGCAGTAGAACATTCAGCAACAGATGTAGCATTGTCACGCTCAATGCATTTTAGACATGGTGGTTCAAATCGTTCCTGAGCGGGACTAATCTGTTGAGCACGAAGTGACTCGTTCTCCTTTTGAAGATCTTCATGAATCACTCTCAATTTCTCAAGATCTTGCTTCCTTTGAAGATAATCATAGGAAAGCTTTTCATGAGTTGTCGAGAGCGTTTCATGACGAATTTCAAGTTCTTCGTACTTAACATGAAGATTTTTTATGTCTTCAATTAAGGACTGAGATCGTGTCATTTCCGCGTCCAACAGGTCATCGCTTTTGTCTAACAGTTTTTGAATATGTTCCATAGCTTTATGTTGTTCAGTTGCAATTTTAGCAAGTGTTTTGTAACTAGGTTTGGATTCACTATCAGAGTCATCTTCACTTGATGTTTGAAAGTAGGCATCGAGTGATTTTACCTTGGCACCACGTGCCATGAAGTAGTAGGTGGGAGCCGAGTCGTCCTTGTCATTATCATCAGCGTTGGTGACGGAGCCATTGTCTTCAGTGTTGAAGATGGACATGGCAACATAGGCTGTAGCTAGAGGCAGACTCGCAACACCAGAGTCGGACTCCTGCTCATACTCCACCTCCGCATCCTTAGAAGCAGACTCCTCCTCTGAATCCATCTCCTTGCCACCAAAAGCGCGAGCCTTGCCACATGAGCTCTTCTTGTGTGATGAAGACTTGGAAGAAGACTTGGAAGAAGACTTTGAGGATTTCTTCTTCTTCTTGTCATCAGAATCATATTATTTGCTCTTTTTCTTCTTCTTCTCATTGTCCCACTATGGACATTCAGAGATGTAGTGACCAAGTTTCTTGCACTTGTGGCGGGTTTTCTTCTTGTGGTCATGGGTGGAAGCTTCATCATTTCTTAAGATGGATCGTGAAGACTTCTGAAGCCTTTCTTCTTGGTGAATTTCTGGAACTTCTTCACAAGCATAGCAAGGTCCTTTCCAATGTCTTCAGGATCACCAGAACTACAGTCAGATTCTTCTTCAGATGAGGAAACAACCTTTGCCTTCAAAGCGCGAGTTCGGCCATAGTTGGGGCCATAGATATCTCGTTTCTCAGATAGCTGAAACTCATGTGTGTTGAGCCTCTCAAGTATGTCAGACGGATCGAGAGTCTTGAAGTCGGGGCATTCTTGAATCATTAGG
This sequence comes from Triticum aestivum, assembly GCF_018294505.1. Lineage (NCBI taxonomy): Eukaryota > Viridiplantae > Streptophyta > Magnoliopsida > Poales > Poaceae > Triticum > Triticum aestivum. The sequence continues at coordinate 304,675,351 of NC_057810.1, read as the reverse complement.
GCTAAGGTGTCAAATGAGCTATCAAGTGATCTCAGTAGTGTCTTGACTATTTCATGCTTCGTGATCTCAGTGGCGCCGAGTGCTTGGAGCTCATTTGTGATATTAGTGAGGCGATCAAATGTGAGCTGGACGTTCTCATTGTCGTGTATCTTGAAGCGGTTGAAGAGGTTGCGGAGAACACTGATCTGTTGATCTCGCTGAGTTGACACGCCTTCATTGACCTTGGAGAGCCAGTCCCAGACTAGCTTCGATGTTTCCAGAGCACTCACTCGGCCATATTGTCCCTTGGTCAGATGACCACAGATGATGTTCTTGGCGGTAGAGTCCAGTTGAACAAACTTCTTGACATCAGCAGGGGTGACACCTTCACCGGTCTTGGGAACGCCGTTCTTGATGACATACCACACATCGACATCAATGGCTTCAAGATGCATGCGCATCTTATTCTTCTAGTAAGGATATTCAGTGCCATCAAAGATGGGGCACGCAGCGGAGACTTTGATTATCCCTGCAGTCGACATAGCTAAAACTCCAGGTGGTTAAACCGAATCACACAGAACAAGGGAGTACCTTGCTCTGATACCAATTGAAAGAGCTAGTTATCGACTAGAGGGGGGGTGAATAGGCGATTTTTATGAAAGTCTTCAAAACATAGGAGTTTCGAAGACAAACAATAGAAATGACACTATTCGTATGCAGCGGAAGGTAGACTACACTAGGCAAGCCATAGTCAAGTATTCAATGAAGTGAAAGCACGAAGACTATCAGCAGCTAGGTAGTAAGGATCAGGATGGAAGATAGTATGAAGCCAATCAGAATAAGTAGTCACACAGTGAAGTCAAACAGATAATGCAAGCAGGCAATGACTTCTCGAAGATAAACTGTAAGTAAAGAGAAGTGAGAGATAGAACCAGTAGCTTCGGGAGGACAAAGATTTGTTCGACCAGTTCCAGTTGCTGTGACAACTGTACGTCTGGTTAGGGAGGCTGAGATTCAACTCATAAGACCACGTCTTCACCTTATTCCCCTTGAGCTAAGGACACCTAGTCCCTGCCCAATCACTCTGGTAAGTCTTCAAGGTAGACTTCCAAACCTTCACAGACTTTGTTCACCGGCAATCCACAATGACTCTTGGATGCTCAGAACGCGATGCCTAACTGGCCTGAGGACTCATAGTCCTCAAGTGTAACAAGTCTTCAGATCACGCGGACAGAAAGACTTCAGTGATGCCAAACACTTTTTGGGCTTTGGGTGGTTTGGGCTTTGTCCTCGCAATGATTCTCTCAAATGCTTCGGAGGTGGGTTGCTCTCAAACGACAAAAGTCGTGCACTAACTCTGAGCAGCCACCAATTTATGGTGTAGGGGGTGGGATATTTATAGACACTGGGCAACCCGACCTGATTTGTCCGAAATGACCCTGGGTCACTAAGGAACTGACATGTGTCCCAATGGTCAGATTTCAAAGACACGCGGCAACTTGACTTGGGCTACAAGTAAGCTGACTCATCCGACTCTGGATAAGATTTGCTCTCATTGTCTTCGCTCGAAGACATAGGATTTGGTTGAGCATTACTTCAGTCACTGTGACTTTGTTCACTTGGACTCCACTTAACAGTGCGGTGGTTCCTATGACTCAACAAAGAAGAAAAGGAAACAATGAAATAACTAAGTCTTCGCGCTCCATAGTCTTCACGCGATGTCTTCTCATGTCATAGTCTTCAACGTGAATAGCTTCACAGACCACCATTGTCTTCAATGTCTTCACACATTTTTAGGGGTCATCTCCAATAGGTAAACCGAATCAATGAGGAACTACTAGCTGTGTTATCCTACAATTCTCACAAACACATTAGTCCCTCAACCAGGTTTGTCGTCAATACTCCAAAACCAACTAGGGGTGGCACTAGATGCACTTACAATTACTTTGCTTCCTATGTCTCCTGAACACATTTAAAAAGATGATCTTAATAGAGCTAGTAAAGCAAAATAGGAGCATTACAAGAGTGAAAATTAGATTGTGGCAAAAGAATTTGAGCAACAAATGAAGCCTAATAACAAAACATCATCTCATGTTTCCTCTGAAATTAAACTAAAAAGTGGATGTTTACTCGCCACCAAATCTGGTATTAATGATGTAAATTTCAAAAAATCTGTTTGCCATGGTTTTGTGTGCAAAGAGGCATTTTTTCGTTCAAGGACGTGCCTTCCTCTTTGCCTCCTGCTATCACTAACATTTTACAGGAGTTTGTTGATATCTTCCCACAAGACATGCCATCGAGATTACCACCTATTCGAGGGATTGAGCATCAGATTGACTTAATTCCCGGTGCATCACTGCCCAACCAAGCGACATACTGTACCAATCGAGAGGAAATGAAGAAGATTATGCGTCAAGTACAGGAGCTACTTGACAAAGGTTATATACGTGAATCCCTTAGTCCTTGTGCTATTCCTATTATTATAGTGCCAAAAAAGGATGTTACATCTGTTGGGAAACACGGTAATTTCAAAAATTTCCTACGATCACGCAAGATCTATCTAGGTTACGCATAGCAATGAGAGGGGAGAGTGTGACCACGTACCCTCGTAGACCGAAAGCGGAAGCGTTAAGTAACATGGTTGATGTAGTCGAATGTCTTCGCGATCCAATCGATCAAGTACCAAACGCACAACACCTCCGCGATCTGCACATGTTCATCTCGGTGACGTCCCTCGGACTCTAGATCCAGCTGAGGCCGAGGGAGAGTTCCGTCAGCACGACGGCATGGCGACGGTGATGATGAAGTTACCAGCGCAGGGCTTCGTCTAAGCACTACGACGATATGATCGAGGTGTGTAACTGTGGAGGGGGGCACCGCACATGGCTAAAAGATCAACTTGATCAACTTGTGTGTCTATGGGGTGCCCCTGGCCACGTATATAAAGGAGGGGAGGGAAGAGGTGGCCGACCCAAGGGGGGCGCGCCAGGTGTGGGGAATCCTACTAGGACTCCCCAGTCCAAGTAGGATTCCCCTCCTCTTTCCTATTCCTAGTAGGAGAAGGAGGGAAGGAGGAAGAGGGGAGAAGGAAGGAGGGGGCGCCGCCCCCTCCTAGTCCAATTCGGACCAGCCCATGGGAGGGTGCAGCCACCCCTTAAGGCCCTTCTCTCCTTTCCCGTATGACCCATTAAGGCCCATTAATTCCCCCGGCGAATTCCCGTAACTCTCTGGTACTCCAAAAAATACCCGAATCACTCAGAACCTTTCCGATTTATGAATATAGCCTTCCAATATATTGATCTTTACGTCTCGACCATTTCGAGACTCCTCGTCACGTCCGGGATCTCATCTGGGACTCTGAACAAACTTCGGTCATCAAAACACATAACTCATAATACAAATCATCATCGAACGTTAAGCGTGCGGACCCTACGGGTTCGAGAACTATGTAGACATGACCCTGACACATCTCTGGTCAATAACCAATAGTGGAACTTGGATGCCCATATTGGCTTCTACATATTCTAGGAAGATCTTTATCGGTCAAACCGCATAACAACATAGATTGTTCCCTTTGTCATCGGTATGTTACTTGCCCGAGATTCGATCATCGGTATCATCATACCTAGTTCAATCTCGTTACCGGCAAGTCTCTTCACTCGTTCCGTAATACTTCATCCCGCAACTAACTCATTAGTCACAATGCTTGCAAGGCTTATGGTGATGAGTATTACTGAGAGGGCCCAGAGATACCTCTCCGAAACACGGAGTGGCAAATCCTAATCTCGATCTATGCCAACCCAACAAACACCTTTGGAGACACCTGTAGAGCACCTTTATAATCACCCATTTACATTGTGATGTTTGGTAGCACACAAAGTGTTCCTCCGGTATTCGGGAGTTGCATAATCTCATAGTCTGAGGAACATGTATAAGTCATGAAGAGAGCAGTAGCAATGAAACTGCAACGATCATAATGCTAAGCTAACGGATGGGTCATGTCCATCACATCATTCTCCTAATGATGTGATCCCGTTCATCAAATGACAACACATGTCTATGGTTAGGAAACATAACCATCTTTGATTAACAAACTAGTTAAGTAGAGGCATACTCGGGACACTTTTTTTGTCTATGTATTCACACATGTACTAAGTTTTCGGTTAATACAATTCTAGCATGAATAATAAACATTTATCATGAAATAAGGAAATAAATAATAACTTTATTATTGCCTCTAGGGCATATTTCCTTCAGTCTCCCACTTGCACTAGAGTCAATAATCTAGTTCATATCGCCATGTGATTTAAGTTCACATCTGTATGTGATTAACACCCATATTTCACATCGCCATGTGACCAACAACCAAAGGGTTTACTAGAGTCAATAGTCTACTTCACATTGCTATGTGATTAACACCCAAAGATTACTAAGGTGTGATCATGTTTTTCTTATGAGAGAAGTTTAGTCAATGGGTCTGCCACATTCAGAGTCGTATGTATTTTGCAAATATTCTATGTCTACAATGCTCTGCATGGATCTACTCTAGCTAATAGCTCCCACTTTCAATATGTATCCAGATTGAGACTCAGAGTCATCTGGATCAGTGTAAAAGCTTGCATCGACGTAACTCTTTATGTTGAACTCTTTATCACTTCCATAACCGAGAAATATTTCCTTAGTCCTCTTATGTAACTAAGGATTACTTTGACCGCTATATAGTGATCTACTCCTGGATCACTATTGTACCCCCTTGCCAAAATTATAGCAAGGCACACAACTAGTCTGGTACATAGCATGACATACTTTATAGAACCTATGACTGAGGCATAGGGAATGACTTTCATTCTCTTTCTATCTTCTGCCGTGGTCGGGCTTTGAGTCTTACTCAATTTTACACCTTATAATATAGACAAGAACTACTTCTTTGACTGATCCATTTTGAACTCTTTCAAAAACTTGTCAAGGTATATACTTATTGAAAAAATCTTATCAATTGTCTTGATCTATCTCTATAGATCTTGATGACGAATATGTAAGCAGCTTTACCGAGGTCTTTTTTTGAAAATCTCCTTTCAAACTCCCTTTTATGCTTTCCAGAAAATTCTACATCATTTCCAATCAACAATATGCATTCTCATATACTTATCAGGAAGGCTATAGTGCTCCCACTCACTTTCAATACAGCATTCTCCAAAAGTCTGTATAAAACCATATGCTTTGATCACACTATCAAGGCGTTTATTCCAACTCCGAGAGGCTTGCACCAGTCCATAGAGGCATTTATTACAACTCTTCTTTAAGAAATATCCATTTAAGGAATGCAGTTTTGACATCCATTTGCCAGATTTCTTAAAATATGACAATTGCTAACATGATTCAGACGGATTTAAGCATTGCTACAGTTGAGAAAATCTCATTGTAGTCAACACCTTGAACTTGTCAAAAACCGTTTTGTGACAAGTCGAGCTTTGTAGATAGTAACACTACTATCAGCGTCCGTCTTCCTCTTGAAGATCCATTTATATTCTATGGCTTGTCGATCATCGGGCAAGTCCACCAAAGTCCACACTTTGTTCTCATACATGGATCCCATCTCAGATTTTATGGCCTCAAGCCACGGAATCTGGGCTCATCATCGCTTCCTCATAGTTCGTAGGTTCATCATGGTCTAATAACATGGCTTCCAGAACATGATTACCGTACCACTCTAGTGTGGACCTTACTGTGGAAGACCTACGAGGTTCTTTAGTAACTTGATCTGAAGTTTCATGATCATCATCATTAGCTTCCTCACTAATTGGTGTGGGAATCACTGGAACTGATTTCTGTGATGAACTACTTTCCAATTCGGGAGAAGGTACAATTACCTCATCAAGTTCTACTTTCCTCCCACTCACTTCTTTTGAGAGAAACTCCTTCTTTAGAAAGGATCCATTCTTAGCAACGAATATCTTTCCTTCGGATTGGTGATAGAAGGTGTACCCAACAGTTTCCTTTGGGTATCCTATGAAGACGCATTTCTCCAATTTGGGTTCGAGCTTTTCATGTTGAAGCTTTTTCACATAAGCATCGCAGCCCCAAACTTTAAGAAACGACGACTTTGGTTTCTTGCCAAACCACAGTTCATAAGGCGTCATCTCAATGGATTTTGATGGTGCCCTATTTAAAGTGAATGCAGCTGCCTCTAATGCATAACCCCAAAATAGTAGTGGTAAATCAGTAAGAGACATCATAGATCACACCATATCTAATAAAGTGCGGTTACGACATTCGGACACACCATTACGCTGTGGTGTTCCAGGTGGCGTGAGTTGTGAAACAATTCCACATTGTTTTTAAATGAAGGCCAAACTCGTAACTCAAATATTCACCTCCACGATCAGATCATAAAAACTTTATTTTCTTGTTACAATGATTCTCAAGTTCACTCTGAAATTCTTTGAACTTTTCAAATGTTTTAGACTTGTGTTCATTAAGTAGATATACCCATATCTGCTCAAATCATCTGTGAAGGTCAGAAAATAACGATACCCACCACGAGCATCAATACTCATTGGACCACATACATCGGTATGTATTATTTCCAATAAGTCCCTAGCTCATTCCGTTGTTCCGGAGAACGGAGTTTTAGTCATCTTGCCCATAAGGCACGGTTCGCAAGCATCAAATGATTCATAATCAAGTGATTCCAAAAGTCCATCAGCATGGAGTTTCTTCATGCACTTTACACCAATACGACCCAAACGGCAGTGCCACAAATAAGTTGCATTATCATTATCAACTTTGCATCTTTTGGCATCAATACTATGAATATGTGTATTACCATGACCGAGATTCAATAAACCATCAACATTTGGTGTATGACCATAGAAGGTTTTATTCATGTAAACAGAATAACAATTATTCTCTGTCTTTAAATGAATAACCATATTGCAGTAAACATGATCTAATCATATTTATGCTCAACGCAAACACCAAATAACTTTTATTTAGGTTCAACACTAATCCCGAAAGTATAAGGAGTGTGCGATGATGATCATATCAATCTTGGAACCACTTCCAACATACATCGTCACTTCATCCTCATCTAGTCTCTATTTATTCTGCAACTCCTGTTTCGAGTTACTAATCTTAGCAACCGAACAAGTATCAAATACCCTGGGATTACTATGAGCACTAGTAAGGCACACATCAATAATATGTACATCAAATATACCTTTGCTCACTTCTCCATCCTTCTTATCCGCCAAATATTTGGGGAAGTTCCACTTCTAGTGACCATTTCCTTTGTAGTAGAAGCACTCAGCTTCAGGCTTAGGTCCAGCTTTGGGCTTCTTCACGGGGGTGACAACTTGCTTGCCATTCTTCTTGAGGTTCCCTTTCTTTCCCTTTACCCTTTTTCTTGAAACTAGAGGTCTTGTTTAATCATCAACTACTGATGCTCTTTCTTAATTTCCACCTTCGTCGATTTCAGCATCACGAAGAGCTCGGGAATTGTTTTCGTCATCCCTTGCATACTATAGTTCATCACGAAGTTCCAGTAACTTGGTGCTGGTGACTAGAGAACTCTGTCAATCACTATCTTATCAGGAAGATTAACTCCCACTTGATTCAAGTGAATATAGTACCTAGACATTCTGAGCACATGCTCACTAGTTGAGCAATTCTCCTCCATATTTTAGGCAAAGTACTTGTCGGAGGTCTCATACCTCTTGACACGGGCATCAGTCTAAATACCAATTTCAGCTCTTGGAACATCTCATATGCTTCGTGACATTTCAAAAATGTTTTTGAAGTCCCGGTTCTAAGACGTAAAGCATGGTGCACTAAACTATCAAGTAGTCATCATATTTAGCTAGTCAAACATTCATAACGTCTGCATCTGCTCTTGCAACAGGTTTGTCACCTAGCGGTGCATCAAGGACATAATTCTTCTGTGCAACAATGAGGATACACTTCAGATCACGGACTCAGTCCGCATCATTGCTGCTATCATCTTTCAACATAGTTTTCTCTAGGAACATATAAAAACATAGGGAAGCTATAACGCGAGCTATTGATCTACAACATAATTTGCAAAACACTATCAGGACTAAGTTCATGATAAATTAAAGTTCAATTAATCATATTACTTAAGAACTCCCACTTAGATAGACATCCCTCTAGTCATCTAAATGATCATGTGATCCAAATCAACTAAACCATGTCCAATCATCACGTGAGATGGAGTAGTTTTCAATGGTGAACATCACTATGTTGATCATATCTACTATATGATTCACGCTCGACCTTTCAGTCTCCAGTGTTCCGAGGCCATATCTGCATATTCTAGGCTTGTCAAGTTTAACCCGAGTATTCTGCGTGTGCAAAACTGGCTTGCACCCATTGTATGTGAACGTAGATCTTATCACACCCGATCATCACGTGGTGTCTCGGCACGAAGAACTGTCGCAACGATGCATACTCAGGGAGAACACTTATACCTTGAAATTTTAGTAAGGGATCATCTTATAATGCTACCGCCGAACTAAGCAAAATAAGAATATAAAAGATAAACATCACATGTAATCAAAATATGTAACATGATATGGCCATCATCATCTTGTGCCTTTGATCTCCATCTCCAAAGTACCATCATGATCTCCACCATCACCAACATGACACCATGATCTCCATCATCTTGATCTTTATCAACGTGTCATCACATGGTCGTCTCGCCAACTATTGCTTTTGCAACTATTGCTATCGCATAGTGATAAAGTAAAGTAATTATATGACGCTTGAATCTTATGCAATAAAGAGACAACCATAAGGCTCTCGCCAGTTGCCGATAACTTTAACAAAACATGGTCATCTCATTCAACAAATTATATCTCATCACGTCTTTCCCATATCACATCACAACCTGCCCTGCAACAACAAGTTAGACCTCCTCTACTTTGTTGTTGCAAGTTTTGCGTGGCTGCTACGGGCTTAGCAAGAACCGTTCTTACCTACGCATCAAAACCACAATGATTTTTCGTCAAGTGTACTGTTTTAACCTTCAACAAGGACCGGGCATAGCCACACTCGATTCAACTAAAGTTAGAGAAACAGACACTCACTAGCCACCTGTGTGCGAAGCACGTCGGTAGAACCAGTCTTGCGTAAGCGTACGCGTAATGTCGGTCTGAGCCGCTTCATACAACAATACCACCGAATCAAAGTATGACATGCTAGTAAGCAGTATCACTATTACCGCTCACAACTCTTTGTGTTCTACTCTTGCATATAACATCTACGCATAGACCTGGCTCTGATACCCCTGTTGGGAAACACAGTAATTTCAAAAATTTCCTATGATCACGCAAGATCTATCTAGGTCATGCATAGCAACGAGAGGGGAGAGTGTGTCCACGTACCCTCGTAGACCGAAAGCGGAAGCGTTAAGTAACGTAGTTGATGTAGTCAAACATCTTTGCGATCCAACTGATCAAATACCGAACGCACGACACCTCCACGATCTGCACACGTTCAGTTCGGTGATGTCCCTCGAACTCTAGATCCAGCTGAGGTCTGGCGGCGGTGATGCTGAAGTTACCATCGCAGAGCTTCGCCTAAGCACTACGACGATATGACCGAGGTTTGTAACTGTGGAGGGGCCACTTCACACGGCTAAAAGATCAACTTGATCAACTTGTGTGTCTATGGGGTGCCCCCTAGCCACGTATATAAAGGAGGGGAGGGAAGAGGTGGCCAGCCCAAGGGGGGCGCGCGAGGTGTGGGGAATCCTACTAGGACTCTCAGTCCAAGTAGGATTCCCCTCCTCATTCCTATTCCAAGTAGGAGAAGGAGGGAAGGAGGAAGAGGGGAGAAGGAAGGAGGGGGGCGCCGCCCCCTCCTAGTCCAATTCGGACCATCCCATGGGGGGGCGCGGCCACCCCTTGAGGCCCTTCTCTCCTTTCCCGTATGGCCCATTAAGGCCCATTACTTCCCCCGGCGAATTCCGGTAACTGTCCGGTACTCCAAAAAATACCCGAATCACTCGGAACCTTTCCGATGTCCAAATATAGCCTTCCAATATATTGATCTTTATGTCTCAACCATTTCGAGACTCCTCGTCACGTATGTGATCTCATCCGGGACTCCAAACAAACTTCGGTCATCAAAACACATAACTCATAATACAAATCGTCATCGAACGTTAAGCGTGCGGACCCTACGGGTTTGAGAACTATGTAGACATGACCGAGACACATCTCCGGTCAATAACCAATAGCGGAACTTGGATGCCCATATTGGCTCCTACATATTCTACGATGATCTTTATTGGTCAAACCGCATAACAACATACGTTGTTCCCTTTTTCATCGGTATGTTACTTGCCCGAGATTTGATTGTCGGTATCATCATACCTAGTTCAATCTCGTTACCGGCAAGTCTCTTTACTCATTCTGTAATACTTCATCCCGCAACTAACTCATTAGTCACAATGCTTGCAAGGCTTATGGTGATGAGTATTACCGAGAGGGCCCAGAGATACCTCTGCGAAACACGGAGTGACAAATCCTAATCTTGATCTATGCCAACCCAACAAACACCTTCGGAGTTACCTATAGAGCACCTTTATAATCACCCATTTACGTTGTGACATTTGGTAGCACACAAAGTGTTTCTCCGGTATTCGGGAGTTGCATAATCTCATAGTCTGAGGAACATGTATAAGTCATGAAGAGAGCAGTAGCAATGAGACTGTAACGATCATAATGCTAAGCTAACGGATGAGTCATGTCCATCACATCATTCTCCTAATGATGTGATCCCGTTCATCAGATGACAACACATGTCTATGGTTAGGAAACATAACCACCTTTGATTAATGAGCTAGTCAAGTAGAGGCATACTATGGACACTATGTTTTGTCTATGTATTCACACATGTACTAAGTTTCTGGTTAATACAATTCTAGCATGAATAATAAACATTTATCATGAAATAAGGAAATAAATAATAACTTTATTATTGCCTCTAGGGCATATTTCCTTCAACATCGCGTATGTGTGTTTATTGTATCCATTAATAATATTACGATTCGTTATCGTCATCCTAATCCCAGGCTAGATGATATGCTTGATGAATTAAGTGGATCTACAATATTCTCCAAAGTTTATTTACGTAGTGGATACCATCAAAATAGTACAAAATTGGGAGATGAATGGAAAACAACATTTAGAACTATTTTTGTCTTATATTAGTGGTAAGTCATGCCTTTTGGATTAACTAATGCTCCTAGCACTTTCGTTAGATTAATGAACGAAGTTTTACGTGCTTTCACTGGATGATTTATGGTAGTCTATTTAGATGATATAATGATTTATAGCAGATCTTTGGAGGAACATTTGGAATAAGTTTGTCATTGATGGATTTGTGTTTGTGCTAACAAGCTATGCATTCCAGATAGATTCGTTCGTATTTTGTTGTTGCAGGACCCGCATTGAGGAGGATTAATGAGACATTTTGGCGTGAAGAAGACGGAGGACGTGCTTACTAAACATTTCTTTTGGCCAAAGATGAGACAGAATGTTCAGCTTTTTGTTGCTCGCTGCACTACATGTCAAAAAGCTAAGTCACGACTCAATCCTCATGGTTTATATATGCCTTTAACTGTACCTAGTGTTCTATGGGAGGAGATATCTATGTACATTGTTTTAGGTTTACCTCGAACAATGAAGTGGAGGGATAGCATATGTGTTGTTATGGATAGATTTTTGAAAATGGCACACTTCATACGATGTCATAAAACCGATGATGCTACTAATATTGCTGATTTGTTCTTTCATGAAATTATTCACTAGCATGGTGTGCCAAATACAATTATTTCAGATCGTGATACTAAATTTCTTAGCCACTTTTGAACATGTTTATGGCCTAAGTTGGCGACTAAACTGCTTTTTAGTACTACATGTCACCCCAAACTGATGGTTAAACTGAAGTAGTCAATAGACTATTGTCTATTATGTTTAGGACTGTTTTGAAGAATAACCTAAAAATGTGAGAAGAATGCTTGCCTCATATTGAATTTGTTTATAACCGTTCACTGCATTCAACTACTAATATGTGCCCTTTTGAAATTGTGTATGGTTTCCTACCTCGTGCACCTATTAATTTGTTGCCTATTCCATCTTTGGAGAGGGTTAATTTTGATGCTAAACAACGTGCTAAATTGATCTTGAAAATGCATGAGTTAACCAAGGAAAGCATTGAGCGTACGGATGCTAAATACAAACTTGTTGGAGATAAGCGTAGAAAACATGTTGTCTTTGCACCTGGAGATCTTGTTTGGTTACATTTGCACAAGGATGGATTTCTTGATTTGCGCAATTAAAGCTAATGCCACATGCTGATGGTCATTTTAAGGTGTTAGAGAAAATAAATGATAATGCATATAAACTTGAGCTGCCTGCAAATTTTGGGTTAGTCCCACTTTTAACATTGTAGATTTGAAGCCTTATTTGGGTGAGGAAGATAAGTTTTCGTCGAGGATGACTTTAATTCAAGAAGGGGAGGATGATGAGAACATCACTACTACAGTTACACCCACAATCCCTGTTGCTACACATACTGGACCAATTACAAGAGGTTGCGCACGTCAATTAAATTATCAGGTACTTTCGTTTCGTGGTAATTATTCTAAGGTTCATGAGAATACGATGCTGCCTGAATTGGATACATTTTTTTGCTTACAAATGAAGGGACCAACATGTACAAGAATGATAGACATTGGAGCATGATCAAGCATGAAGATAGTGGCGCGCTCAAGGGGAACAAGAACGGAGTTTCTGGTGGAGTTTTTAGCACTTTGGATCCACCATGATGACATACGAGTACATGGACAAAATATACAAGATGATCTTTCATAAATTTTGTCCATAGCTTAATATAGGTGTTGTGTCACCTTACTTTTGGGCCAGGCCCATGTAATTTGGAAATACACTTAATAGGCTAATTTTAGAGTCTGTATTAATAGGAAAAACGACTTAATACTTAATTTAGTCCCACCTTGCCAAGGGTGGACGAAATTGCCCTCTGTTTTCCTATAAATACAGCCCTTAGGGCGTCGTTTTAGACTTGGATTTTGTTTATATTAAATGTTGCCATTGTGCAAAGCGCGTACTTCATTTGTGTCCAACGACTAGGCCAAGATGTTTTAGAACCCCACTTGATTAATAAAGCTTTCCTCTTATATTTGCAATATCCAGATTGCATTCTCATTTTCTTGCTTGTTCTTCATTTGCCTGTAGGAAATAGACCCTCGTAGTCAGGTTGATCGTGCTTTGGCATGGTCAATAACCTTTTAGAGTTGGTTTAGTGGTTGCTAAGGCGTGACATCTTTGCATGTTCGTAGTCGGATCGTCAAAGTCGACTTCCACAAAAACGATAGCTACCATCTCATCGAAAGATGGGACACCTTTGCCTCTGTCAAGGCGCCAGCAAAGGGTGGTGCATGGGCGGCGTACAGAGATAAAAGGATGTGCTTTATGAAATGCCTCCTGTGAGATCCGGGTTGGAGGAACATAGGAGCGAGGAACATGATGGCGAGGGGGACCGACACATGTATTTTTGTGTCAAAATCATGCCACCTCACCTATGATCCTTGTTAAATCTGGTTATGGACTTACCGTGTCCGGATCCAAATGTACACTATGTGATAATTCGAGGGAACCGAACTATAATTTTTTGAGAGGGATGGCTAATACGTAACATTCGATACAGACTTAGAGCATCTCCAATAGAAGATTTAAATTTGGAGATGTAAAAATTTACATCTCCAAAAGGTGCTTTTTACATCTCAAAAAAGAGGCAACTCCAACAAATGATGTATATTGATGATGTAAAATTCCAACTCCAATGGATGATGTATAATTGGTGATGTAAACTGAACATACTATTTAAACTGAACCAACTGTCGAAACTGAACCACCGGCCAAAATGGTCGATGCTCTCGCACGCCACCGGCCAGATTCGCGGCGCCACTGATACGTCTCCAACGTATCTACGATTTTTTTATTGTTCCGTGCTATTACATTATCTGTTTTGGACGTTTAATAGGGATTTATATGATATTTTAAGTTATTTTGGGACTAACCTATTAACCGAGAGCCCAGTGCCAGTTTCTGTTTTTTTGCCTATTTTAGAGTTTCGCAGAAAAGGAATACCAAATGGAGTCCAAACGGAATGAAACTTTTGTGATGATCTTTCTTGGACTAGAAGGAAACCAGAAGACTTGGATATGAAGTCGGAGACACAACGAGGCGGCCACGAGGCAGGAGGGCGCGCCCCAGGGGGTAGGGCGCGCCCCCTACTTTGTGGGTTTCCTAACCTAGCTCCTTCGCCTATATATACTCTTATACCCTGAAAACATCCAGGAGAGCCATGAAACCACTTTTCCACCGCCACAACCTTCTGTACCCGTGAGATCCCATCTAGGGGCCTTTTCCGGTGTCCTGCCGGAGGGGGATTCGATCACGGAGGGCTTCTTCATCAACACCATTGCCTCTCTGATGATGCGTGAGTAGTTTACCACAGACCTACGGGTCCATAGCTAGTAGCTAGATGGCTTCTTCTCTCTCTTTGATTCTCAATACCATGTTCTCCTCGATATTTTTGGAGATCTATTCGATGCAATACTCTTTTGCGGTGTGTTTGCCGAGATCCGATGAATTGTGGATTTATGATCAAATTATCTATGAATATTATTTGGTTCTTCTCTGAATTCTTATATGCATGATTTGATATCTTTGCAAGTCTCCTCGAATTATTGGTTTAGTTTGGCCTACTAGATTGATCTTTCTTACAATGGGAGAAGTACTTAGCTTTAGGTTCAATCTTGTGGTGTCTTTTCCCAGTGACAGTAGGGGCAGCAAGGCATGTATTGTATTGTTGCCATCGAGGATAAAAAGATGGGATTTTCATCATATTGCTTGAGTTAATTCCTCTACATCGTGTCATCTTACTTAATGCGTTATTCCGTTCTTTATGAACTTAATACTCTAGATGCATGTTGGATAGCGGTCGATGTGTGGAGTAATAGTAGTAGATGCAAAATCGTTTCGGTCTACTTGACATGGACGTGATGCCTATGTTCATGAACATTGCCTTAGATATCGTCATAATTATGCGCTTTTCTATCAATTGCTCGGCAGTAATTTGTTCACCCACCATAATATTTGCTATCTTGAGAGAAGCCACTAGTGAAACCTATGGCCCAAGGTCTTTTTTCCATTATATCGACTCTCTTTTAGAGCTTACTAGTTTCTGATCTACTATTTTTTCTATCTTTTACTTTCCGATCTATAAACCAAAAATATTTACTTTACCGTTTATCTATCTCTATCAGATCTCACTTTTGCAAGTGACCGTGATGGGATTGACAACCCCTTTATCGCGTTGGGTGCAAGTTTTTGATTGTTTGTGCAGGTATTCGGTGACCTGTGTGTTGTCTCCTACTGGATTGATACCTTGGTTCTCAAACTGAGGGAAAAACTTACGCTACTTTGCTACATCACCCTTTCCTCTTCAAGGGAAAAACCAACGCAAGCTAAAGAGGTAGCAAGAAGGATTTCTGGCGCCGTTGCCGGGGAGATCTACGTCAAGTCAAGCCATACCAAGTACCCATCATAAACTCTTCTCCCTTGCATTACATTATTCGTCATTTGCCTCCCGTTTTCCTCTCCCCCACTTCTAAATCAATTTTAGAAAACCTTTGCCTTTTCTTCGCCCCTCTTCTGTTCAACTTTTTCGCTTGCTTCTTGTGTCCTTGTGTGTTGGATTGCTTGCTTTGTCACGATGGCTCGAGATAATACCAAATTGTGTGACTTCTCCAATACCAACAACAATGATTTTATTAGCACTCCGATTGCTCTCACTACTAATGTTGAATCTTTTGAAATTAATGTCGCTTTGTTGAATATTGTTATGAAAGATCAATTTTCCGGCCTTCCTAGTGAAGATGCCGCATCCCATCTAAATAATTTCGTTGATTTGTTCGATATGCAAAAGAAGAAAGATGTGGATAATGATATTGTTAAATTGAAAGTATTTCTGTTTTCGCTTAGAGGTCGTGCTAAAACTTGTTTTTTATCTTTGCCTAAAAATAGTATTGATTCGTGGAATAAGTGTAAAGATGCTTTCTTCTCTAAGTATTTTCCTCCCGCTAAGATAATCTCCCTTAGGAACGCTATTATGAATTTTAAGCAACTTGATCATGAGCATATTGCACAATCTTGGGAGAGGATGAAATTTATGATACGTAATTGCCCTATACATGGTTTGAATTTGTGGATGATTATACAAAAAAATTATGTCAGATTGAATTTTGTCTCTAGAAATCTTTTAGAATCGGCCGCGGGAGGCACTTTTATGAAAATTACTTTAGGAGAGGCTACTAAGCTCCTAGATAATATTATGGTTAATTATTCTCAATGGCACATCGAAAGATCCACTATTAAAAAAGTTCATGTGATTGAAGTGATTAATGTTTTGAGTGTAAAGATGGATGAATTTATGAAATTGTTTGCTAATAAAAGTGTTTCTTCTGATCCTAATGATATGCCTTTGTCCACTTTGATTGAGAATAATAATGAATTTATGGATGTGAATTTTTTTGGTACGAACAATTTTGGTAACAACGCGTATAGAGGCAATTTTAATCCTAGGCCGTTTCCTAGTAATTCCTCTAATAATTATGGTAATTCCTACATCAACTCTTTTGGAAACTTTAATAAGATGCCCTTTGATTTTGAGAATAGTGTTAAAGAATTTATGAGTTTGCAAAAGAATTTCAATGCTTTGATTGAAGAAAATTTCTCAAGATTGATGATTTTGCTAGGAACGTGGATAGAACTTCTCTTGATGTAGATTCTTTAAAACTTAGATCTATCCAAGCTAAGCATGATATCAATGAGTCTCTCAAATCCATGAGAATTTCCATTGATGAGTGCAAAGAAAGAACCGCTAAGATGCGTGATAAAAAAGATTGGTTTGTAAAAACCTGTTCTTCTACTTCTCATGATAATAATGATGAAGATCAAAAAGGGATTGATGTGACTCCTACTAAATCTTTGTTTTCCAATATGAATCTTGATAAAGATGGGACTGGAGATGAGTTAACTTTAATTAAAAGGCGTCCCAATGATTCAGAGTTTTTAGATTTGGATGCAAAAATTGATAAAAGTGGGATTGGAGAGGCCAAGACTTTAAGTAGCAATGAACCCACTCTTTTGGATTTCAAGGAATTTAATTATGATTATTCTTCTTTAATAGATTGTATTTTCTTGTTACAATCCGTGTTAAATTCTCCTCATGCTTATAATCAAAACAAAGCTTTTACTAAACATATCATTGATGCTATGATGCAACCTTTTGAAGAAAATCTTGAATTAGAAGTTTCTATCCCTAGAAAACTTTATGATGAGTAGGAACCTACTATTAAGATTAAAATTAAAGAATATCAATGGTATGCTTTGTGTGATTTGGGTGCTAGTGTTTCCACGATTCCAAAAACTTTATGTGATGTGTTAGGTTTTCGTGAATTTGATGATTGTTCTTTAAATTTGCATCTTGCAGATTTCACTATTAAGAAACCTATGGGAAGGATTAATGATTTTCTTATTGTTGCAAATGTGAATTATGCGCCCGTAGATTTCATTCTTCTTGATATAGATTGCAATCTTCTATGTCCTATAATTCTTGATAGACCTTTCCTTAAAATGATTGGTGCAATTATTGATATGAAAGAAGGAAACATTAAATTCCAATTTTCATTAAGGAAAGGCATGGAACACTTTCCTAGGAAGAAAACTAAATTGCCTTATGAATCTATTATGAGAGCCACTTATGGATTGCATAGCGAAGATGGCAATACCTATATCTATTCGTGTTTTATGCCTAGCTAAGGGCGTTAAACGATAGCACTTGTTGGGAGGCAACCCAATTTTATTTTTGTTGTTTGCTTTTTGTTCCTGTTTAGTAATAAACAATTCATCTGGCCTCTAGTTAGATGTAGTTTTATGTTTTAATTAGTGTTTGTGCCAAGTGAATCCTTTAGGATAGCTTACAGTGATAGTGGTGTTGATCCTGCTGAAAATCGGAAACTTTTGCGCTTAGTAAATTAGTTTTGAAAATTCACAGAAATGTGCTTTTGATCTGATTCTTTTTGCTATGGATTAGTACACAAATTTCTCATATTTTCCTAATTTGTATGGATTGGTACACAAATTCACATAAATGCGCTTTTCTATCAATTGCTCGGCAGTAATTTGTTCACCCACCATAGTATTTGCTATCTTAAGAGAAACCACTAGTGAAACCTATGGCCCCCGAGTCTCTTTCCCATTATATTGAATATCTTTTACATCTTACTAGTTTCCGATCTACTATTTTGCAATCTTTTACTTTCCGACCTATAAACCAAAAGTACCAAAAATATTTACTTTACCGTTTATCTATCACTATCAGATCTCACTTTTGCAAGTGACCATGAAGGGATTGACAACCTCTTTATCGCGTTGGGTGCAAGTTGTTGATTGTTTGTGCAGGTATTGGGTTGTCTCCTACTGGATTGATACCTTGGTTCTCAAACTGAGGGAAATACTTACGCTACTTTGCTGCATCAGCCTTTCATCTTCAAGGGAAAAACCAACGCAAGCTTAAGAGGTAGTAGCCACCGACTGCCGAGCAAATCGAGCTGCCGCTCCTCCTCACCTCCTCCTCTACTGCGCACTGCTAGCAGCTGCTGCCGCTCGTCCTCTGCCCCAGCCACTCCTCGTTGCCTCCTCCTCCATGGACACCGATGGCTGGGTCGTGGCCCGGGATGACGTCGAGGCGGACCAGCGCGGCCATAAGCGCCTCCGGGAAGCGTGCGCGACCGCCACGTGCGTACGGCAGCCTCCTCTACTCGCGGTCGCTCCTCTGCTCCAGCGCGGCGGATGGCCGGATTCAGGAGGCGGGGATGGACGGCAGCGTACTGCAATGGGTATGGAAGGGGCTGGAGCTGGAGAGGGTGGCGGGGCGGCGGGGCAAAAGAGGACGAGAGGTGGCGGTGGAGCGCTGATTTGGTGGAGGGCGGGGCGCAACAGCGGTGGAACCAGCGACTGGGACGGTGGAGTGCCGGGATCTAGTGGCGGCGTCACATGGTGGGCCGGCCTGGGCGGCGGTGCCGCGCGGGCGGGCGTGCGGGTAGAAAACAACTTGAAGGGCGGTTGGACAGTTGGCGCGCGGACAGGTTTTTACATTCCGAGTCGGTGGAGATGCAAATTTGCACCGCTAGGTGTTCTATTTTACATCTTCGGGAGGCGGATATTTTTTTTTTACATCTACATTATCTGTTAGAGAGGTGTTTTTTGGCCTCCAAAAATAGGTATTTTTGCATCTACATCTTTTATTGGAGATGCTCTTATTAGTTGGTTTTGATTTCTATACGAAGCCTGTGGAGAGGCCAAGCAATCATGAATCCACCATCGTTATCATGGAAGAAAAATGAGAATTGGAGGTAGCTTTCATACCTTAGCACATGCACTTATGCTCTGTTGAAATAAGTGGGAGGTACAAATAAATGAAAGATACGTGCATTATATTCCCGATCTTATCCTTTCAAGTAGTACTAGATCTCGGAAGAAATAAAGCTTGTCCTCCTTTTCCTGACAGAAAAACAAAGCTTGTTCTGAAGCTTGTCCTCCTTTTTTTTTTGTGCAGCTAACAGAAGAAGGTGGCCGAGTTTCGTTTCATTTTCTCTCTTGTGTTGCAAGACCGGTTGAAGCCGCGCGGATGCACGTCATTCGTCGTCTCCTCGACCGGCAAATACGCCTTTGCCGGCCAGATCTCGTCTAGAAGGACTAGCATCCAGCCGAAAGAGAGGTTTCTTCAAAAGGTAGTACATCATCCGGTTAATTTACAGGTGGAATTCCAATTTCTAGTGGACGCCGGTGTGCACAGAATATTTATAGTGGCGCGTCAGCGTCGCGCGGGAAAGAACCTCCTGTCCATTCGGCTCGGAGGGGGCGCGTGCTCCTCCTCCCCCCTACAGCGTAGCTACAGCACCAGCCTACGCCACTGACATTAGCTTTGCCCCAACGCAAGGCGAAACGTGTCTCGAGCATGGCGGATCGTGCGATGTGGCTTTCGCGGCATCTGTTTCGGCAAATTCAATGGCTCCACACAAGACTCCTCCTCCGACGCGACCCGATCGAGCGCGACCTGTGCAGTGCATGCAGATTGCAAGTTGCCGTTTCCGTTTCTAGGAGTTGCTGCTTTTGCGTGTCACTAGCCTGTCCAAATTATTTACCTATCGGATCAAACCTGTCCATTTTAGCAGCAGCACAAGTGAAAATTCCTCGTCTTTCAGGACAGCTTGCCTCGCACGGTCAGGCTTGAGACTTTCGATGCACCCATTTGTTCTTTTAGACGATCTCTACATCTATTGCCAATTTTAGATAGCCTAAAACAAATTTCGAAGAGGAATACTACTACACACATGCATCTACTCTGCTACCAAATTCGAGGATAAAAAACAAATTTGTAGGACAAGAAAGAAAAATGAATCCAATGTGCATAGTAACAGATATAAAGGATTCAATTCAATTCGTGATTTGCACCACCTCCTCCGGATGGGAATATAAGGCTGGCACCAGAATTTACGGACTCAATTTAACTAGTGAAACATGTATAATAAGCTGTGCTTAGAAACTTCACTCGACAACAAATCTAATAATATATTGATTCTTTTTTGCAGGTATATTGAAGACCAAAATACCTGGGTCCTACTAGTATTGACATCCGGAGGGAGTATTAGTTTTATACAATGAAATAACTTTAATATCCTTGGCCTAACAGCATCTCGGGCAGATCGCTCAAAAGTATATTTTAGAGGTAAATTTTTTGTTCTGAGGTCCATTATATCGTATTTCTCACAATTTTTTCCCTAAATTACATCCCCACTTTCCCACTTTTGTGACGAAAACCGTGGTGACAAAACACGAAACATCACCTAACATTATTAGAATCAGGATCTTTTCAGTCATCCAGCTCTTTGCCGTCTGCTAGCTGACGGCAAAGAAGGTATTTGCCATCAGCTTATAGAAAACTGACGGGAAAGAAAGAGCTGATGGCAAAGATCATGTTTGCCGTCAGGCAGCTCTTTGTCGTCCGCTAGCAGACGACAAAGAGGGAGGTTGACCCACTAACGAGCACAACCTAACCCCCCCCCCCCCCGGGCCCCATCCCACTAGCTAGGCTCTTTGTCGTCTACTAGCGGACGGCAAAGCTTCTATGCCGTCTGCTAACAGACGGCAAAGAGATTGGACCTAGCTAAAAAGGTCAGCGCCCCACCCCTCTCTCCCCCCTCACCTCACCCGTGCCACCCCCGTGCCCGAGCCGCCGCCGGTCCCGCCCCGCTCTGCCCCGCCGCCGGAGCCGCGCCGCCCCCTCCCCGTGGCCTGCCTCCACAGGCCGACCTCGCCGGAGCTGCGTCGTCGTGCCCCGCCCCGCCCGGAAGCCAGAGCCGCACCCCGCCCCGCCCCGCCACGTCGCCGGAACTGCGCCGCCTCCTCCCCGTGGCCTGCCTCCACCGGCCGACCTCACCGGAGGTGAGTCTCATGTTTTTTTTTCTGTTTTTTTAGATTTAGTTTAGGTTAGGTTAGTTTAGTTTAGGTTAGGTTAGTTTAGTTTAGGTTAGTTTAGTTTAGGTTAGATTTAGTTTATGTTAGTTTAGTTTAGTTTAGGTTTTTTTTCTGTTTTTAAGAATAAACAAGAAAGATGAAAAAAAGAAGTAAAAGAAGAAGAGGAAGAAGAAGAAGAAGAAAAGAGGAAGAAGAAGAAGATGATGAAGAAGAAGAAGAAGAGGAGGAGGAGGAGGAAGAAGAAGAAGAAGAAGAAGAAGAAGATGATGATGATGATGATGAAAAAAAGAATTGGAAAAGTAGAAAAAGAGGGTCGCCGAGGGTCGAGGGTCGCCGAGGGGTCGAGGGGTCGAGGATCGAGGGGAGAAGGAGTCGAGGGGTCGAGGGTCGAGGGGAAAAGGAGAAAAGGGGTCGATGGTCGAGGGGTCGAGGATCGAAGGTCGCCGAGGGGTCGAGGGTTTGCCATGCCGACCCCGATGCCCCGACCCCCTGACCCCGACACGACACCCCGACCTCAACACGACACAACAGCCCGACCCCGACACGACACCCCCGACCCCGAGACAGTACCCCAACCCCGACACGACACCCCCGACACCCCGACCCCCGACACCTCCCGAAAAGATGCTCTTCGGCCTTCTAGAGGCCGACGAGGTCATATATTTGTGAATTATGAGTTAGGTCATATATTTTTTGATTTTGTTATAAAAAACATCATATTTGTGTTGATCATGGGGTTTTAAATGTGCAGTTGTTTTGTCGCTGCGAGGGTCTGGTGTTCGATGACTTCCCCATGCGTTCGACGAGCTCCGCCCCTGCGTTCATGGGTGAGCACAAATGACATCTCCTCCTCCCCTTCATTTGCTCTATTCCGGTCTTCGTGCCGATGAAACTTGCTAGCTATAAGTGTCTTAAATCATCAGTATGCGTGACCACTATGCGTCTCCCGTTCGAAAGGGTTACATCTATAAATATGCATGCATTTGCATATTTATAACCGTGATTCTTTTGAATTGTCCAACGTTATCTGATGCGGAGCATCCTTCGGTCATCCCCATGGACTTCCCATCGTCTCACCAAGCACCAAGAGGACCCATGACTAGAGCACGAGCTAGAGCTCTCGAGACCGAGGTGACTTCTCTCCTTAGTGATATATCACATGATCCTCTCGAGACATGGCTACTACCACAATCCGGAATGTTGTGCATGATTAGGTACCAAGAGGACCCTCCCGAGGATGCATATGAAGATGGTCAAGACCCCAAGTCTACGGAAGAAGAGAACCAATGGAAGAAGGCAAGAACAACCTCCAGGCACCGGACATCCGGCCAGGACCCCGGGCATCCGGCCCCTGGAGATCTACATGGGCAGGACTCTGCAGAAGAAGCTACAGGGACCGGACATCCGGTGTCCAGCCCGGACATCGGCCCGCCTCACCGGAAATCCAGCCAAAATCCCGGACATCTGGCACCGGCGTCCAGGGAGCACAGAAGGTTGCCTCGTCAGCCCAGACATCCGGCGCCTCCCGAAGCACCGGACATCCGGTCCCTCCTATCGGACATCCGGTCCCTCCTATCGGACATCCGGCGCCGCCCATCAAGAGAACAGAATGTCCATCTTCACCAGCCCGGACATCCGGCCCTTCCGCCCAGACATCCGGCCCCTCGCGAGCCGCCGGACATTCGACCGACGCCCGGACATCCGGCCTTCCCTGTCTATGAACAGTGTAGGGCCGAGGCCCATGTACCCCTCTTCGCCCCTAGACTATATATACTCCTTCCCCACCTACGTTTTAGGGTTAGCATTGTGATAGCTCATTTGAGATAGAGCATTACTCATCCGTACCGGATCTACTCCACGTGAGGGATCGTGCCTCTTCGGAGAAGATCCATTCGGATTCAAGGCCTCCATCCGGAGAAGACAATCAAGACCTCCTCATCGAGAAGAATGGTTACTCGTGTATCGTCCTTTGTTGACTTTGGATCTCATGTTACCTTATGCTTTCGGTGCTCTAGCCCTTGCGTGATCGATCCCTTGTCGGTTGAGTGTTTCTCTTGTTTTTTCCCGCGTTTTCCCTCGTGTTGTTCCATGCATTCTTCGTGTTTACCCGTAGGATCCACTCCAAACGTGAAAGATCGGCCCCTAGGGTTCCGCCCTACATCATCTTGGTATCATGAGTTACGTTGATCACGTTTTTGGAGCCCCTACCCCGTGTTTTTCTAGCTTGATTTTGTTGTTTTTGTCCTAAATCCGAAAATCCCCACCAAAAATAGCCCCAATTTTTTTTGTGATTTGTTGGTGTGATGAAGTTTTGTTGGATTTGATCCACGGATCTGATTTGCATCGAGTGGATCTAGCTTTTCCCCATCTCTCCCGCAATTTCTGTCCACCAATTCGTCTGAATTTTTCCCCGGAGTTGCAATTTTTCCCGTGGAGTTCATCGAGTTCGTCCTCGATCCAGGAGCCCCGACATCCGCCCATGTCCACCGGACATCCGGCGTCCCGGACATCCGGCAGCTGGCCCGGACATCCGGCCCCTGGCAGCAGCAACTCCATTCTCCCTGCACCCATTTCAGCCTAGTTTCACCCAATTTTGATCCGGTGCCCACGCTTACTTCCGCATACCCCCACCGCTTTCCACAAGCACCACCACCGCTCACCGCTACCTCCTATGACAATTTTGAAACGTTTTGGTCTTTGAGATTTTGGGTTGTGGTTCCCGTGTCCTATTGTGTTTCGGCTATATAGGTACGGTTTGACGTCACCATCACCACCGCTCATCTCCATCGACTACTCATCATCGCCAAGGACGGTAACCTCGACGACATCTTTGTCATACATTGCAATTGCATTGATACCCACTTGGCCTTACATTTACGTAGCTTACCCATCGAGACTAGTCATACAGTACTGTCGGCAACGTGACTTGTGCACATTAGTGATCATACTCCATAGCATACATACCATACCATCGTGGTGCATATCTTGGCATCAACTTTTGTGTCACATCTTTGTCATCGCATACACAATTGTTGTCTTGGTTTGTGAAGTTTTGCATAAGAAAAGAGCTCAAAAGTGAAAGAGCCACCCAAGCTTTTAAGAAAATAGGAAAGATCAGCAGAGAGCTTATAAGCAAGAACCATAGCATCACACTACTTTAAGATTGTCATACTCGATCATCTTGGATCATAGCACCGAAATACCATACATATAGCATACTTGGGATAGAGGTCGTTGCATTTTTTTGCCTAGTAGGTTGTGCACAAGTTCTGTATCCACCTATTGTGCAATCGTGCTAGCGTCTCTCGTGTATTATGCAACAAGAGCATTTTCATGGATTCCACATTTTGGCTCACTTTTGGTTTGCACAATCCCATTTATCTATTTGCGTGTGTGTTTCCGTGTACACCTATTTGCCTGGTCTACTTGTTGCATTTGCAAATTTGTGAGTCTTTTCCAACATTATTGAAGCTCACTTACAATTGCATCAAATTTTGTGCCACCATCCTAACCAAGCTCCACCATAAGCTTTTACTTGTGTAGGTGTGAGAACCGACAAGAATTGGTACCAATAGTGCTATTTCATTGTCCGCATTTGAGTGAACTTGATTCATCGTCAACATCGGTCAAGGTACATTGAGTATAAGTTCTTCTCTTTCTACCACTCACATTTTGCTTGGAATGATGGATAGGCCGAGTACGTCTACCAACCCACTCTTCATCGAGCAAGACGATGACATGTCATCATACGTCACCAAGAGCCACCTCTTTGGTGCACAATGAGTGTTGCATCAAGAGCAACAAGCTATGAACGAACGCATCGACAACCTCGCCACCGACTTGCGACTCTCCGAGCAACGTACCAAGGACTACTTCAACAACAAGCTAGAAGCTCACAAGCAAGAGAATGATGCAAGGATGGATGAGATCCGCGCTTTGTTGGTGAACCGTCCTCCTTCTACATCGTCATACTCAAGACGGAGCCACTCAAGTCGACACTCCGACGACTCCTTCTCCGGCTCAAGTACACCATCATCGAACACTCTTCGACGAGCCGCGCGTCAAGACCGTCATGCATCTCGCAATCCGCTACATGACAAGCATTCACAAGAGCAAGTCGATGAGCAAGTACCTCGTCCTCAACCACACCAAGTCGCTTTTGCTCAAGCTCAAGAACGACAATGGCAACGGCGCCAAGAAGAAGAACGAGCGCGTCTACACCAAGAGGAACAAGACGTCGAGGCTCAGCGTCTTCAACAACAACAACGTGAAGGGCAAGCTCTTGGGCGCAACATGCCCTTCAAGATTCAAATCGAGCCATCGCCAACCACAATCGCAAACAACGCAATCAAGAGGAAGCCCTTCGAGAAGAAATCCAAGAGAGGAACTACCAACCGCGTGTACAACGTCAAGTTCCTCAAGCTCCTCCACAAGCTTGTCAAGCTCCACCTCAACCTCAAGTTCAACAAGAGCAAGTTGATCATGGACTTCCTCCATGCCAAGAGTAACATGAGGATGATTACCCTCACCGTCAAGGGCGTCATCATCACCATCGCCATCAACACAATGAAGAGCAACGCTATGGCAAGCTCAAATTCACAATGCCCAAGTTCAATGGAAGCAATGACCCCAAAGAATACCTCTCATGGGCATTGAAGGTCGACAAAATCTTTCGTTTGCACAACTATGAGGAAGAGAAGAAGATTGCTATGGCATCACTTGAGTTCCAAGACTATGTGATCATATGGTGGGAACAAGTCCTTGAGCGACGACAAGCAACAGGTGACCCTCCAATCACCACTTGGGCTCAAATGAAGGAAGTCATGCGAGCACGTATTGTGCCCACCTACTACAACCGTGATCTCTTCAAGAAGCTACAACTCCTCAAGCAAGGAACAAAGAGTGTTGAAGAATACTACAAGGAAATGGAGATAGCCATGATTCGAGGCAATGTCACGGAAGATGATGAGCAAACTATGGCACGATTCTTGAATGGACTCAATCATCCCATCAAGAAGATTCCCGACTTCCAACCCTACTCCAACCTCATTGAGCTCGTGCATCAAGCTACAAAGGCGGAACGTCAAGTGCAAGATGACTTCAAGTATGCCAAGTACTCATCCAAGACCTACGGCTTCTCCAACAACCAAGCTTCAACAACTCCTCCAACCTCTACATCAACCAAACCTTCTCCAAGCAACGATGACAAGTCAAGTTACAAGAGAACTTCGTCAAGTTCAAGTCGTCCTCCTCCTACTACAAGCAACTTCAAGCCGCGTGCTTCATCATCTACTCTGACCAATGAGACCGTCAAGACAAGCTCCTTCAAGTGTTTCACTTGTGGTGACCGAGGCCACAAGTCTTATGAATGCACAAACAAGCGCATCATGATCCTCAACGACGATGGCACCTACGATTCCATGAGTGATGAGGAGATGGAAGCTCTTGAGCAAGTGGCCATGCACCGGCGCGTGAACGAGGATGAAGATGATCAAGTCTTTTGTGATGAGGATTCGAGCCTCGCTCTCGTTGTCTCCAAGGTCTTGACTCTTCAACATCAACAAGAAGAAGACCAAAGATGCCACATCTTCCACACAAATGCCGGCATCAATGGAAGGTCCGTCAAGGTCATCATCGATGGAGGTAGTTGTCACAACTTGGCAAGTGAGGAACTGTACTCCAAGCTTCAATTGGTCAAGATGAAGCACCCGCACCCCTACAAGATTCAATGGCTAAGTGACTCCGACACTATACGAGTTGAGCATACGGTCCAAGTCTCCTTCAAAATTGGTGCATATGAAGACACTTTGGAGTGTGATGTCATCCCAATGTCCATTTGCCACCTCCTTCTTGGTCGACCATCGCAATTCGATCACGGCGTTATCCACAACGGGCGTACCAATCACTATAGCTTCAAGATGAAAGGGAAGGAATATGTGCTACAACCTATCTCTCCTAGTCAAGTGATAGCCGACAAGCAAGCCACCCATCGTGGAGAGAAGAGTGAGAAAGTGATCCACCAAAAAGTGAGTGAGAGCCACAAGCCAAACTTGAGCCCTCTTCGCCTAGAGAGAAAAACCTAGTCCTATTTGCCACAAAAAGTGAGATGAGAGAAGTGTGTGAGAACCCATCGAGTGTTATGCACTTTGTCCTTGTGTGCAAGGATGGGGACCCAAAAACTAACACCTCTCACGAGCTACCTTTAGTGTTTCAATCTCTTTTGCAGGAATTCCAAGATGTTTTCCCCGATGAGCTACCTCCGGGTCTACCTCCTCTACGAGGCATTGAGCATCGAATAGACCTCATCCCCAGAGCACCCCTTCCAAACAAAGCTCCATACCGCGTCAACCCCGAAGAAACTAAGGAGACCCAACGGCAAGTACAACAACTAATCAACAACGGTCATGTACGTGAAAGCCTAAGCCCTTGTGCCGTTCCGGTTATACTTGTTCCTAAGCAAGATGGAAATTATCGCATGTCTTCTGATTGTAGACCCATCAACGCTATTACTGTTCGTTATAGGCATCCCATTCCTCGCTTAGATGATATGCTTGATGAACTTAGCGGTGCCGCCTTTTTCTCAAAAATTTATCTTAAAAGTGGCTATTATCAAATCCGTATACAAGAGGGTGATGAATGGAAAACTGCTTTCAAAACCAAATTTGGCTTATACGAGTGGTTGGCCATGCCTATGGGTTTGTCGGAAGCTCCCGGTACTTTCATGCGTCTTATGCATTTTGTGCTTCGGCCTTATATTGGAGTGTTTGTTGTGGTTTACTTTGATGATATTCTTGTGTTTAGCAAATCCATGAAAGAGCATCTTAATCATGTTAGGTCTGTTTTGCAAACGCTTCGCAAGGAACGTCTTTATGCCAACATGAAAGAGTGCACGTTTGGTGTTGACAAGCTAGTTTTCTTGGGTTTTGTCGTTTCTTCCAAGGGTGTCCATGTTGATGAATCTAAAATTGAAGCTATTAAAACTTGGCCCCAACCCACCAATTTGCAACAAGTGCGTAGTTTTCTTGGCCTTGCAGGTTTTTACCGTCGCTTTGTGAAGGATTTTAGCACTATTGCCGCTCCTTTGCATGCCTTGAGTAAGAAGAATGCTCCTTTTGTTTGGGGATCTTTGCAATCCACCGCTTTTGATGAGCTCAAGTCTTTGCTTACTCATGCTCCAATTCTTGCTTTTCCCAACTTTGACAAAACTTTTGAGGTTCATTGCGATGCAAGTGGTACCGGAATTGGCGGAGCTTTGATGCAAGAAAAACGAGCCATTGCTTATTTTAGTGAAAAACTCTCCGGTGATCAACTTAACTATCCCATATATGACAAAGAATTGTATGCTTTAGTGCGTGTGCTACATTTGGGAATATTATCTTAGACCTCATAAGTTTGTCATCCATACCGATCATGAAATGCTTAAGTACTTAAATGGTCAAACTAAGTTGAACAAGCGTCATGCCAAATGGAGTGAATTCATTGAATCTTTCCCCTATGTGATCAAGTACATCAAGGGCAAGGAAAATGTAGTTGCGGATGCACTTTCACGCATATGTACGCTTGTCACTAAACTTGAGTTGAATGTTATTGGTTTTGAGCACATAAAAGACTTATATGCTAATGATCCATCTTTTGCTATTCCTTATGCTAAATGTTTGATGAATACATCTTGGGAACAATATTACATCACGGATGGTTATCTTATGAGAGCTAACAAACTATGCATTCCTGAGTCTTCTCTTCATTTGCTCCTTTTGCAAGAGGCTCACGGAGGCGGACTCATGGGACATTTTGGACGCGACAAGACATTCGCCATGATCTCCAAGAACTACTTTTGGCCCAAGATGTTCCGTGACGTCTCACGCTTCACCAACCGATGCTCTACATGTCGCAAAGCTAAGTCTAAAGCTCAATCCCATGGTCTTTACATGCCTCTTCCTATTACCTATCAACCTTGGGAATACATTAGCATGGATTTTGTACTTTGTTTGCCTAGAGCTCAAAATGGAAAGGATTCCGTGTTTGTTGTAGTGGACCGATTTTCTAAGATGGCCCATTTCATTCCTTGCAACAAGATAGACGATGCTTCACACATTGCAAATCTATTTTGTAGGGAAATCTTGCGCCTCCATGGGGTACTGATACGTCTCCGTCCTATCTATAATTTTTGATTGTTCCATGCCAATATTCTTCAACTTTCATATACTTTTGGCAACTTTTTATACTATTGTTGGGACTAACATATTGATCCAGTGCCTAGTGCCAGTTCCTGTTTGTTGCATGTTTTATGTTTCGCAGAAACCCAATATCAAATGGAATCCAAATGGGATAAAAATGGACGGAGAATTATTTTGGAATATTTGGGATTTTCCGGAGGAAGAATCAACACGAAACGGTGCCCGAGGTGGCCAAGAGATAGGGGGCGCGCCCACCCCCCTGGGCACGCCTGGCACTCTCCTGGGCCACCCATAAGGCGGTTGACGCTCTTATTTTGCCGCAATAAAGCTAATTTTACGAGAAAAATTTGGGTGAAAGATTCACCCTAATCGGAGTTATGGATCTCCGGATATAAAAGAAACGGTGAAGGGGCATAATCTGGGAACGCAGAAACAGAGAGATAGATCCAATCTCGGAGGGGCTCTCACCCCTCCCAAGACATGGGAGCCAAGGACCAGAGGGGAAACCCTTCTCCCATCTAGGGAGAAGGTCAAGAAAGAATAGAAGAAGGGGGGCTCTCTCCCCTTGCTTTCGGTGGCGCCGGAGGGCTGCCGGGGGCCATCATCATCACCACGATCTTCACCAACACCTCCATCATCTTCACCAACATCTCCATCACCTTCCCCCTTCTATCTACAGCGGTCCACTCTCCCACAACCCGCTGTACCCTCTACTTGAACATGGTGCTTTATGCTTCATATTATTATCCAATGATGTGTTGCCATCCTATGATGTCTGAGTAGATTTCCGTTGTCCTATCGGTGATTGATGAATTGCTATGATTGGTTTGAGTTGCATGTTTTATTATTGGTGCTGTCCTATTGTGCCCTCCGTGTCGTGCAAGCGTGAGGGATTCCCACTATAGGGTTTGCAATATGTTTATGATTTTCTTATGGTGGGTGGCGTGAGTGACAGAAGCACAGACCCGAGTAAGTAGGTTGTTTGCGTATGGGATAAAGGGGACTTGATGCTTTAATGCTATGGTTGGGTTTTACCTTAATGAATCTTTAGTAGTTGCGGATGCTTGCTAGAGTTCCAATCATAAGTGCATATGATCCAAGTAGAGAAAGTATGTTAGCTTGTGCCTCTCCCTCAAATAGAATTGCGATAGTGATTACCGGTCTAGTAAAGTAGTCAATTGCTTAGGGACAATTTTACAACTCCTGCCACCACTTTTCCACACTTGCTATATTTACTTTATTGCTTCTTTATCTAAACAACACCTAGTTTATATTTACATTCTCTTTATTATCTTGCAAACCTATCCTATATATCACACCTACAAAGTACTTCTAGTTTCATACTTGTTCTAGGTAAAGCGAACGTCAAGCATGCGTAGAGTCATATCAGTGGCCGATAGGACTTGAGAGAGTATTTGTTCTACCTTTAGCTCCTTGTTGGGTTCGACACTCTTACTTATCGAAAGAGGCTACAACTATCCCGTATACTTGCGGGTCATCAAGACCTTTTTCTGGCGCCGTTGCCGGGGAGTCATAGCGTGGGGTGAATATTCTCGTGTGTGCTTGTTTGCTTTATCACTAAGTAATTTTTATTTGCTGTTCTAAGTTGTTCTCTATCTTTAGTTATGGATATGAAACACAAAATACCCAAAATATTAGGTGTACTTGCTACTCATAGAGATGGGGTAACTCCTAAAACCCTCGATTCTCATTATGTGAAAGATATTATGTACTACTTTGATAATCCTGAGAAAACCCCATTCAACTTTATAATGGAAGACACGTTGGATCAATGTGAATACTTTAGGGATTATCGCTCGACACAAAAAGGGAAACTATTATGGGATCAATTTATTATGTTGCGTTGGTATGCCCGGGATCTATGCTTGAGATGTGATATTACTTGTTGCTCTAGGATGAAGGCTCCACACCTTCCCTTTTCATGCAAATTTAATGATAATGAAACCTTAGCTTCTTATGCTAATGGTATATATGATTACTATGATGTTGAACAAATAGAAGAATTTGTTGCTTTTAAGGCTGCTTATGAAATTGAATCTTTGTTTGAAAAGTATGAAGCTTTTGATGATGATGTTTATAGGCCTGAAAATTTTGCTATATTGAAATATTGCTATGACAATTATGAATACAATAACAATATTGATGCATTTATTGAGAAAGTCTCCGCTGTCCAAGAAGAGACTAATATTTTGCAGGAAGCTATGGAAGAAGAAATCGATGAAACTGTGAGCTCAGTGGATTAAAAAGATGATGAGGAGAGCGAAGAACAAAAGGAGGAAGAGTGGATTGATCACCCGTGCCCACCTTCTAATGAGAGTAACTCTTCAACTCATACATTGTTTAATTCCCCTTCGTGCTTACCGAAGGATGATTGCTATGATGATTGTTATGATCCCGTTGATTCTCTTGAAATATCCCTTTTTGATGATGCTTGCCATGCTTGTGGCCAAGATGCCAATATGAATTATGCTTATGGAGATGAACTTGCTATAGTTCCTTATGTTAAACATGAAATTGTTGCTATTGCACCCACGCATGATAGTCTATTGTCTTTTTGAATTCTCCCGACTACACTATATCGGAGAAGTTTGTGCTTATTAAGGATTATATTGATGGGTTGCCTTTTATCATTGCACATGATAATTTTGATGAATGTAATATGCATGTGCTTGCTGCTCCTACTTGCAATTATTATGAGAGAGGAACTACATCTCCGCCTCTTTATGTTCCCAACACGATAGAATTGCAAGAAACTGCTTATACTATGCATTGGCCTTTATTTGGTGTGCATGAATTGTTCATTTATGACATGCCGATGCATAGGAAGAGAGTTAGACTTCGTTGTTGCATGATATATGTTACTTTGTGCTCACTACTAAATTACAAATCATTGTTAATGAAAATTGGCTTTGATATACCTTGGGATCCGGGTGGATTCATTACTTGAGCACTATATGCCTAGCTTAATGGCTTTAAAGAAAGCGCTGGCAGGGAGACAACCCGGAAGTTTTAGAGAGTCATGTATTTCTGTTGAGTGCTTTCATATAGTTTAAAAACAAAAAAATAAAGAGGGGAACCTAAAACTTTTCAAAAAGGAAAGTGAAAGTGAGAAAGACAAACATTATTGAAGTGGGAGCTAGCCTTGAACTTTGTTCATGCTCACGGAAACTTTGTGAATCTTGATTACAGAAACTTTTCATCAAAAATAATTATCCCCTTGTACAATTCCATTTTATTATAAAAATAATGTGCCATGGTTTTTTCCTTTAGGATGTTTACAACGCTTGTTGGTTTGTACGGTGCAAGATAGAAACTTTGGCTGTAGTGGACGATTTTACGTTTTTAACTGGAATGTCAATTGGTTCTGATTCTTTTTGCACTGTCTTGATATGCAACTTGTTTATTTTTCCTAATTTTGGTAGAATTTTTGGGGTCGAAGTATGGTGGATGTTCAGATTGCTACAGACTGTTCTGTTTTTGACAGATTCTGTTTTTGATGCATAGTTTGCTTGTTTTGATGAATCTATCAATTTATATCAGTTGATTAAGCCATGGAAAAGCTATATTACAGTAGACAAAATGCTAAAACAAAATATGAATTGGTTTACAACAGTACTTAGAGTGGTGATTTGCTTTATTATACTAACGGGTCTTACCGAGTTTTCTGTTGAAGTTTTGTGTGGATGAAGTGTCTAATCGAGGAGGTCTCGATATGAGGAAAAGGAAGAGAGGCAAGATCTCAAGCTTGGGGATGCCCAAGGCACCCCAAGTAAATATTCAAGGAGACTCAAGCGTCTAAGCTTGGGGATGCCCCGGAAGGCATCCCCTCTTTCTTCAACAAGTATCGGTATGTTTTCGGATTCGTTTCGTTCATGCGATATGTGCAAGTCTGGGAGCGTCTTTTGCATTTAGTTTTCATTTTTCTTTTATGCACCATGCTGGTATGAGATAGTCCTTGGTTGATTTATAGAATGCTCATTGCACTTCACTTAAATCTTTTGAGTATGGCTTTATAGAATGCTTCATGTGCTTCACTTATATCATTTGAAGTCTGGATTGCCTATTTCTCTTCACATAGAAAACCACCATTTGTAGAATGCTCTTTTGCTTCACTTATATTTGTTAGAGTGTGGCCATATATTTTGTAGAAAGAATTAAACTCTCTTGCTTCACTTATATCTATTTAGAGAGATGACAAGAATTGGTCATTCACATGGTTAGTCATAAAATCCTACATAAACTTGTAGGTCGCTGAATATGATATGTTTGATTCCTTGCAATAGTTTTGCGATATAAAGATGGTGATATTAGAGTCATGCTAGTAGGTGGTTGTGGATTGTAGATACACTTGTGTTTAGGTTTGCAAGTCCGGTAGCATGCATGTATGGTAATCGTTGTGTGACAAATTTGAAGCATGGGGTGTTTCTTTGATTGTCTTCCTTATGAGTAGCGGTCGGGGACGAGCGATGGTATTTTCCTACCAATCTATCCCCCTAGGGGCATGCGTAGTAGTACTTTGCTTCGAGGGCTAATAAATTTTTGCAATAAGTATATGAGTTCTTTATGACTAATGTGAGTCCATGGATTATACGCACTTTTACCTTTCCATCATTGCTAGCCTCTTCGGTACCGTGCATTGCCCTTTCTCACCTTGAGAGTTGGTGCAAACTTCGCCGGTGCATCCAAACCCCGTGATATGATACGCTCTATCACACATAAACCTCCTTATATCTTCCTCAAAACAGCCACCATACCTACCTATTATGGCATTTCCATAGCCATTCCGAGATATATTGCCATGCAACTTTCCACCATTCCGTTCATCATCATCATGACATACATTACTTTTGTCATATTGCCATTGCATGATCATGTAGTTGACATCATATTTGTGTCAAAGCCACCATGCATAATTTTTCATACATGTAACTCTTGATTCATTGCACCATCCCGGTACACTGCCGGAGGCATTCATATAGAGTCATATCTTGTTCTAGTTTCGAGTTGTAATTCATGTGTTGTAATCAATTAAAGTGTGATGATCATCATTATTAGAGCATTGCCCAAAAAGAAAGAAAAAAAGAAAAGAAAAAAGAAAGGCCAAAAAAGGAAAGGCCCAAACAAAAGAAAAAAAGAAAAAAGAAAAAAAAGAAAAAAGAAAAAAAAGAAAATAAATAAAAGGGGCAATGTTACTATCTTTTTTTTCCACACTTGTGCTTCAATGTAGCACCATGTTTTTCACATAGTGAGTCTCATAGGTTGTCATTTTCGTATACTAGTGGGAATTTTTCATTATAGAACTTGGCTTGTATATTCCTACGATGGGCTTCCTCAAAATGCCCTAGGTCTTCGTGAGCAAGCAAGTTGGATGCACACCCACTAGTTTTCTTTTTGTTGAGCATTCATTTATAGCTCTAGTGCATCCATTGCATGGAAATCCCTACTCCTCATGTTGACATCAATTGATGGGCATCCCCATAGCCCGTTGATTATCCTCGTCGATGTGAGACTATCTCATTTTTTGTCTTCCCACATAAACCCCCGCCATCATATTCTATTCCACCTATAGTGCTATATCCATGGCTTGCGCTCATGTATTGCGTGAGGGTTGAAAAAGCTGAAGCGCATTAAAAAGTATGAACCAATTGCTCGGCTTGTCTTCGGGGTTGTGCATGATGGGAGCATTTTGTGTGACGAAAATGAAGCATGGCCAAACTATATGATTTTGTAGGGATAAGCTTGCTTTGGCCTTGTTGTTTTGAAAAGACATGATTGCTTTATTGGTACGCTCGAAGTATTATTGTTTTTTATGTCAAATGATAGACTATTGCTTTGAATCACTTGTATTTTAATATTCATGCCATGATTAGACATTTGATCAAGATTATGCTAGGTAGCATTCCACATCAAAAATTATCTCTTTTATCATTTACCTACTCGAGGACGAGCAGAAATTAAGCTTGAGGATGCTGATACGTCTCCGTCGTATCTATAATATTTGATTGTTCCATGCCAATATTCTTCAACTTTCAAATACTTTTGGCAACTTTTTATACTATTTTCGGGACTAACATATTGATCCAGTGCCCAGTGCCAGTTCCTGTTTGTTGCATGTTTTATGTTTCGCAGAAACCCAATATCAAATGGAATCCAAACGGGATAAAGACGGGCGGAGAATTATTTTGGAATATTTGGGATTTTCCGGAGGAAGAATCAACGCGAAATGGTGCCCGAGGTGGCCAGGAGATAGGGGGCGCGCCCACCCCCCTAGGCGTGATTGGCACTCTCCTGAGCCATCCGTAAGGCGGTTGACACTCTTATTTTGCTGCAATAAAGCTAATTTTACGAGAAAAATCTGGGCGAAAGATTCACCCCAATCGGAGTTATGGATCTCCGGATATAAAAGAAACGATGAAGGGGCAGAATCTGGGAACGCAGAAACAGAGAGATAGATCCAATCTCGGAGGGGCTCTCGCCCCTCCCAAGTCATGGGAGCCAAGGACTAGAGGTGAAACCCTTCTCCCATCTAGGGAGAAGGTCAAGAAATAAGAAGAAGAAGGGGGGCTCTCTCCCCCATGCTTCCGGTGGCGCTGGAGCGCTGCCGGGGGCCATCATCATCACCGCGATCTTCACCAACACCTCCATCATCTTCACCAACATCTCCATCACCTTCCCCCTTCTATCTACAGCAGTCCACTCTCCCGCAACCCGCTGTACCCTCTAGTTGAACATGGCGCTTTATGCTTCATATTATTATCCAATGATGTGTTACCATCCTATGATGTCTGAGTAGATTTCCGTTGTCCTATCGGTGATTGATGAATTGCTATGATTGGTTTGAGTTGCATGTTTTATTATTGGTGATGTCCTATTGTTCCCTCCGTGTCACGCAAGCGTGAGGGATCCCCGCTGTAGGGTTTGCAATAAGTTTATAATTGTCTTATGGTGGGTGGCGTGAGTGACAGAAGCACAGACCCGAGTAAGTAGGTTGTTTGCGTATGGGATAAAGGGGACTTGATGCTTTAATGCTATGGTTGGGTTTTACCTTAATGAATCTTTATTAGTTGCGGATGCTTGCTAGAGTTCCAATCATAAGTGCATATGATCCAAGTAGAGAAAGTATGTTAGCTTATGCCTCTCCCTCAAATAGAATTGCGATAGTGATTACCGGTCTAGTAAAGTAGTCAATTGCTTAGGGACAATTTCACAACTCCTACCACCACTTTTCCACACTTGCTATATTTACTTTATTGTTTCTTTATCTAAATAGCACCTAGTTTATATTTACGTTCTCTTTATTATCTTGCAAACCTATCCTACCACACCTACAAAGTACTTCTAGTTTCATACTTGTTCTAGGTAAAGCGAACGTCGAGCGTGCGTAGAGTCGTATCAATGGCCAATAGGACTTGAGAGAGTATTTGTTCTACCTTTAGATCCTTGTTGGGTTCGACACTCTTACTTATCGAAAGAGTCTACAACTATCCCATATACTTGCGGGTTATCAGGTACTGAAGACAATCATCTCCGACCGCGACGTTAAGTTCTTGAGTTACTTTTGGAAGACGCTATGCGCCAAGCTCGGAATCAATCTCTTGTTCTCGTCCACATATCGTCCTCAAACCGACGGCCAAACGGAGGTGACAAACCGTACGCTCTCCACTCTACTTTGTGTGCTAATCAAGAAGAACATCAAGGAGTGGGAGGAGTGTCTACCCATTGCCGAGTACGCCTACAACCGTGCAAGACATTCAACTACTGGCAAGTCCCCTTTCATGGTCGTCTACAGCTTCAACCCGTTGTCCCCATTGGACATTCTACCTATTCCTCTACAAGAGCGCACCAACCTCGACGCAAGTGCCCGTGCAAGCTACATCAAGAAGATGCATGAAGATACAAGGCACACCATCGAGCGCCAAGTACAACGACTCGCGACCAAGCTCAACGTCAACAAGCATCCCATGACATTCAACATTGGAGACCTCGTGTGGCTACACCTTCGCAAGGACCGCTTCCGCAACGAACGCAAGTCCAAACTACTCCCTTGAGCCGATGGACCCTTCGAGGTGCTAGCACGCAACAACAACAACGCTTACAAGATCGATCTCCCACGCGACAAGTACAACATGAGCGACATCTCCAATGTCTCTGATCTCTCCCTGTACCATGGTGATGA
Organism: Triticum aestivum; assembly: GCF_018294505.1. NCBI lineage: Eukaryota > Viridiplantae > Streptophyta > Magnoliopsida > Poales > Poaceae > Triticum > Triticum aestivum. The sequence continues at coordinate 304,637,342 of NC_057810.1, read as the reverse complement.
GTATTTCAATCCGAGGTCGGATATTTCCCAAGGGGGGAGATGATGCGGAGCATCCTTCGGTCATCCCCATGGACTTCCCATCGTCTCACCAAGCACCAAGAGGACCCATGACTAGAGCACGAGCTAGAGCTCTCGAGACCGAGGTGACTTCTCTCCTTAGTGATATATCACATGATCCTCTCGAGACATGGCTACTACCTCAATCTGGAATGTTGTGCATGATTAGGTACCAAGAGGACCCTCCCGAGGGTGCATATGAAGATGGTCAGGACTCCAAGTCCATGGAAGAAGGGAACCAACAGAAGAAGGCAAGAACAACCTCCAGGCACCGGACATCCGGCCAGGACCCCGGACATCTGGCCCCTGGAGATCTACATGGCCATGACTCTGTAGAAGAAGCTACAGGGACCGGACATCCGGTGTCCAGCCCGGACATCCTTCCCGCCTCACCAAAATCCGGCCAAAATCCCGAACATGTGGCACTGGCGTCTAGGGAGCATAGAAGGTTGCCCCATCAGCCCGGACATCCGGCCATCCCCTCGGACATCTGGCGCCTCCCGAAGCACCGGACATCCGGCCCCTCCTACCGGACATCCGGCGCCGCCCATCGAGAGAACAAAACGGCCATCTTCACCAGCCCGGACATCCGGCCCTTCTGCCCGAACATCCAGCCCCTCGCGAGCCACCGGACATCCGGCCCAACGCCCGGACATCTGGCCTTCCCTATCTGCGAACAATGTAGGGCCGATGCCCATGTACCCCTCTTCGCCCCTAGACTATATATACTCCTTCCCCACCTACGTTTTAGGGTTAGCATTGTGATAGCTCATTTGAGATAGAGCATTGCTCATCCGTACTGGATCTACTCCACGTGAGGGTCCTTGCCTCTTCAGAGAAGATCCATTCGGATTCAAGGCCTCCATCCGGAGAAGACAACCAAGACCTCCTCATGGAGAAGAACGGTTACTCGTGTATCGTCCTTTGTTGACTTTGGATCTCATGTTACCTTATGCTTTCGGTGATCTAGCCCTTGTGTGATCGATCCCTTGTCGGTTGAGTGTTTCTCTTGTTTTTCCCCGCATTTTCCCTCGTGTTCTTCCACGCGTTCTTCATGTTTACCCGTAGGATCCACTCCAAACGTGAAAGATCGGTCCCTAGGGTTCTACCCTACATCATTATCCATGGGCAGCCCAAATATGTGTAGATTGGGTTCGTTTTCCCATATGCTCTGCTCCGGATCCGATGCAGAATTTCGTCAGTGCCTCCCTGTTTTTCTCCGGTTACACATCCTCTCTGCTTATTGCCGAGACGTGTATCAGGAGAACAGCGGGGAGGTGCTACCAAAATTTTATGTCGGATCCGAAGCAGAGCATGGGAAAACGAACCCAATCTACACATACTCGGGTGGGATGAGGACCTATCTTTACCTATTAGCGTCTAGGTTGCATGGACGTAATAAAAGTGACAAACTCCATTAACCGATGAATATATACATGCTGATTTATATATATATTTCTTATGTGTCCAGTAGCTAGGCAAGATGAGTGATCGTGCGTGGATGTACACCGGTCACACTAGTCAAAAAACATGACCAATGAATGGTTAACAAAAACCAAGGGGTTTGTAAGAGACGCATTTGCAAATGGCCAGAGGACAACCTGGTGCCGTTGTGTCAGGTGCGACAATTGGCACAAGAGGATAGAGAATGAAATGGGGAAAGACCTGCAGAAGAGAGGTCTTACGCAAGGTTATACCGTGTGGACATTTCATGGCGAGTCTACCCAACATGCCAGAGCTGAGGTGCTTCATCGTCGCACCGACGAGCATGGTACCGGGATGGAAGACATGGTGCAAGACTTTGATGATGCTCGGGACTCGAACGATGAGATGGAGGAATCTGCAAAGGCCTTCAATGAAATGTTGGAGTCTTCGAAATGTCCTCTCCACGAGCACACTGAGCTTTGTCAGCTGGATGCCATCTCACTAACAATGGCTCTGAAGGCTCAATTCAACTTGGACAGAGAATGCTACGACGCGATGATGACGGTATTTGGACATTTTCCACCCAAAGGCCATGTACTACCTACAAACCTGTACCATTCAGACTAAATCCTCCGTGCTCTTAAGATGCCCTATGAGAAGATACATGCCTGTGAGAAAGGATGTGCCTTATTTAGGCTTCAGTATGCAGACTTGAACTGTTGTCCCATTTGCAAGTCATCCAGGTATGTTATGGTAGACAACGGTATGGGTGAGAAGACGCTGACCAAAATCCTAGTGAATGTTCTTCGGTATATGCCAATCATACCAAGACTTCGACATCTTTTCATGGTCGAAGAGATGGACAGACAGACGACATGGCACAAAATGGGCAAAAGAACCCAACTAGATGCAGATGGGAAGCTGGTGATGGTGAACACATCGGACGGTGAAGCGCGGAAGCGCTTTGATGCATTACATCATGAAAAAGAGGCAGATCCAAGGAATTCTCGAGTTGCCATCAGCACGGATTGGTTCAGTGTGTTTGGTTTGACGGCATCCCAGTACAGTTGTTGGCCCATATTTGTCATTCCACTCAATCTCCCCCTCGGACAGATTATACAAAGAAAGAACATTTTCTTGACGTTGATAATTCCAGGGCCCAACTATCTAGGGAAGAATATGAATGTGTATATGCAGCCACTGAAGGACGAATTGTAAGAAGCCTGGGATAATGGGTTCAAGACATACGACGCCTTTAGCAAACAGAACTTCATAATGCGTGCCTGGTACATGTACTCGACGCATGACTTACCGGTGTATGCGCTATTCGTTGGCTAGTGTGTGCATGGAAGGTTCCCGTGCCCCACATGCAAGGGAGCTCTTGAGTTTCGTTGGCTTCAGGCCGGTCGCAAGTTTTCTTGCTTCGACTTGCATAGACAGTTCCCGGATCCTCGCCATAAGTTTAGGAAAGACAAGAAGAACTTCATCAAAGGTAGAGTTGTCAAAAACTCTACACCACCTCCATTGACAGGCCAACAGACCCTGGATCAATTAAATGCTCTCGAGCCAGATCCAAAGCGTCTAGGGTATTTCAAGGGGTATAACTCGAAACATGCCTGGACTCACACGACATGCTTATGGGATCTGCCTTACTTCAAAGACCTCCTTTGCCCACACAACATTGACGTGATGCATCAAGATCGTGCCATAGAGAGAACACGAGAGAGAGAGAGAGATCAAACACATAGCTACTGTTACATACCCTCAGCCCCGAGGGTGAACTACTCCCTCCTCGTGATGGATAGCACCGGGATGATGAAGATGGCCACCGGTGATGGGTTCCCCCTCCGGCAGGGTGCCGGAACGGGCTCCCGAGAGGTTTTTGGTGGCTACAGAGGCTTGCGGCGGCGGAACTCCCGATCTATCTTGATTTTCGATGGTTTTAGGGTACGTAGGCTTATATAAGCGAAAGAAGTCGGTCAGGACGTGCTCGAGGGGCCCACGAGATAGGGGGTGTGCCCTACAGGGGGGCGCCCTCCTATCTCGTGGCTACCGAAGGTTTCATTACGTTTGGACTCCGTTTGATATTCCTTTTCTTCGAAATACTGAAACAGGCAATAAAACAACAATATGGGCTGGGCCTCCGGTTAATAGGTTAGTCCCAAAAATGATATAAATCTGTAAAATAAAGCCCATAAACATCCAAAAGGGGTAATATAATAGCATGGAACATTCAAAAATTATAGATATGTTGGAGACGTATCAAGCATCCCCAAGCTTAATTCCTGCTCGTCCTCGAGTAGGTAAATGATAAAAAAAGAACTTTTGATGTGGAATGCTACCTAGCATAATTCTCAATGTAATTTTCTTTATTGTGGCATGAATGTTCAGATCCAAAATGATTCAAAATAAAAGTTCATATTGATAAAAGAAATAGTAATACTTCAAGCATACTAATCAAAGTAATCGTGTCTTCTCAAAATAACATGGCAAAAGAAAGTTCATCCCTACAAAATCATATAGTTAAGCAATGCTTCATTTTCGTCACAATAAGATGTTCCCAACTTCTATACCCCCGATGACAAGCCAAGCAATTGTTTCATACTTAAATAATCTCAAACTTTTTCAACCTTCACGCAATACATGAGCGTGAGCCATGGATATAGCACTATGGGTGGAATAGAATATGATGATGGGGATTGTGTGGAGAAGTCAAAAAAGGAGAAAGTCTCACATTGACGAGGATAATCAACAGGCTATGGAGATGCCCATCAATTGATGTCAACATGAGGAGTAGGGATTGCCATGCAACGGATGCACTAGAGCTATAAATGAATGCTCAACAAAAGAAAACTAGTGGGTGTGCATCCAACTTGCTTGCTCACGAAGACCTAGGGCATTTGAGGAAGCCCATCGTAGGAATATACAAGCCAAGTTCTATAATTAAAAGTTCCCACTAGTATGAAAAAGACAACTTATGAGACTCACTAGATGAAGAACAAGGTGCTACTTTGAAGCACAAGTGTGGAAAAGAGATAGTAGCATTGCACTTTTCATTTATTTTCTTTTTTTTCTTTTTCCTTTTTTCTTTTTTTTCTTTTTTTCTTTTAGGCCTTACTTTTTTTCTTTTTGGCCTTTATTCTTTTTTTTCTTTTTTTTCTTTGGGCAATGCTCTAATAGTAATGATCATCACACTTTCATTGATTACAACATATGAATTACAACTCGAAACTAGAACAAGATATGACTCTATATGAATGCCTCCGGTGGTGTACCGGGATGGTGCAATGAATCAAGAGTGACATGTATGAAAAATAATGCATGGTGGCTTTGCCACAAATACGATGTCAACTACATGATCATGCAATGGCAATATGACAAAAGTAAAGTATGTCATGATGATGATGAACGGAACGGTGGGAAGTTGCATGGCAATATATCTCGGAATGGCTATGGAAATGCAATAATAGGTAGGTATGGTGGCTGTTTTGAGGAAGATATAAGGAGGTTTATGTGTGATAGAGCGTATCGTATCACGGGGTTTGGATGCACCGGTGAAGTTTGCACCAACTCTCAAGGTGAGAAAGGGCAGTGCACGGTACCGAAGAGGCTAGCAATGGTGGAAAGGTAAAAGTGCTTATAATCCATGGACTCAACATTAGTCAAAAGAACTCATATACTTATTGCAAAAATGTAGAAGTCATCAAAAATCAAGTACTACGCGCATGCTCCTAGGGGGATAGATTTGTAGGAAAAGACCATCGCTCGTCCCCGACCGCCACTCATAAGGATGCACAACCCAGGTACACTTCATGTTTCAAATTTGTTACACAACTTTAACCATACGTGCATGCTGCAGGACTTGCTAACTTAAACACAAGCATTCTTTAAATTCATAATCACCCAACTAGCATGACTTTAGTATCACTACCTCCATATCTCAAAACAATTATCAAGCATCAAATTGATCATAGCATCCAATTCACTTCCTATGATAGTTTTTATTATACCCAACTTGGATGCTCATCATTCTAGGACCAACTTTGTAACCATAGCAAATACCATGCTTTTATAAAAGACTCTCAAAATAATATAAGTGAAGCATGAGATACTAGCAATTTCTACAAAATATAACCACCGTTGTTCTCTAAAAGATATAAGTGATGCACTAGAACAAATGACAAACTACTCCGAAAGATATAAGTAAAGATCAATGAGTAGTCGAATAATTGTGCAACTATGTGAAGACTCTCTAACATTAAAGAATTTCAGATCTTGGTATTGTATTCAAACAACAAGCAAACCAAAATAAATTGACAATGCAAGGATAGCACAACTCTTGTGAAGAAGCAAAAACTTAAGCTCAACCAATACTAACCGATAGTTTGTTGAAGAAGAAAGGTGGGATGCCTACCGGGGCATCCCCAAGCTTAGATGCTTGAGACTTCTAGAAATATTATCTTGGGGTGCCTTGGGCATCCCCAAGCTTGAGCTTTTGTGTCTCCTTAATTCCTCTCATACCATGATTTTTCTTTTTATCAAAAGCTTCATTCACAACAAACTCAACAAGAACTCGTGAGATAGGTTAGTATAAACCAATGCAAAACCTTATCATTTTCTACTGTAACAAATCACTTAAATTATTATTCAACATTTCATACTAAATGCCTCTGCATATTTAATACTCCTATCCTCAAATAGAATCATTAAACAAGCAAACATAACAGCAATCTGCCAAAACAGTACAGTCTGTAAAGAATGCAAGAGTATCAATACTTCCCTAACTCCAAAAAGTATGAAATAAAATTCCCACTGTAGTAAATTTATCAGATATCATTATGCAAAAAGTTTCAACATTATATCATGCTCTGACTTTTCTAGATAATTTTTACAACAGCGATAAACTTTCTGTTTTCAAACAGCAACATGTATACTAGCAAAATAAGCATGGTAAAGGCTATCCTTGACATTTTTATTGAAAGTAAAGATGAAAAACATTATTCTAAATAACATCAAGCAAATGCTAACAAAAGAAAATGATGCTCCAAGCAAAACACATATCATGTGATGAATAAAAATATAGCTCCAAGTAAAGTTACCGATGAACAAAGACGAAAGAGGGGATGCCATCCGGGGCATCCCCAAGCTTAGGCTCTTGGTTGTCCTTGAATATTACCTTGGGGTGTATTGGGCATCCCCAAGCTTAGGCTCTTGCCACTCCTGATTCCATAGTCCATCGAATCTTTACCCAAAACTTGAAAACTCCACAACACAAAACTCAACAGAAAACTCGTAAGCTCCGTTAGTATAAGAAAATAAAACCACCACTTAGGTACTGTAATGAACTCATTCTAAATTCATATTGGTGTAATATCTACTGTATTCTAACTTCTCTATGGTTCATACCACTTAATAGTAGCCATAGATGCATCAAAATAAGCAAACAACACATAGAAAACAGAATCTGTCAAAAATAGAACAGTTTGTAGTAATCTGTATCAAACGTATACTTATGGAACCCCAAACATCCTACCAAATTAGGAAGACCTAAATTTGTGTACCAATCCAGATCAAAAAGAATCTGATCGGAAGCGCGTTTATGTGAATTAACAAAACTAATTTACTGGGTGCAAAAGTTTCTGATTTTTAGCAGCATCAACACAACTATCACCGTAAGCTATCCTAAAGGTCTTACTTGGCACTTTATTGAAACAAAAGCTACAAAACATGATTACTACAGTAGCATAATCATGTGGACACACAAAAACAGTAAAGGTAAATATTGGGTTGTCTCTCAACAAGCACTTTTCTTTAATGCCTTTTAGCTAGGCATGATGATGACAATGATGCTCACATAAAAGATAAGGAGTGAAACATAATGGGAGCATCATGAAGCATATGACTATCACATTTAAGTCTAACCCACTTCCTATGCATAGGGATTTTGTGAGCAAATAACTTATGGGAACAATAATCAACTAGCATAGGAAGGTAAAACAAGCATAGCTTCAAGATTTTAAGCACATAGAGAGGAAACTTGATATTATTGCAATTCCTACAAGCATATATTCCTCCCTCGTAATAATTTTCAGTAGCATCATGAATGAATTCAATAATATAACCAGCACCTAAAGCATTCTTTTCATGATCTACAAGCATAGAAAATTTACTACTCTCCACATAAGCAAAATTCTTCTCATTTGGAATAGTGGGAGTATCATAAAAGACTTGAACACTAAAAATTGTTTCCACATTAAAAGAGTAATGTTTAGAAAAAGGGTAATCATAATCATGACAAGTTTATAAATATAATCATCACTACTTTTTATAGCAAAAGTTTCATCACAATAATTATCATAAGTAGCAACTTCATTCTCATCATAATCGATTGAAACCCCTCCCAAGATAGTGGAATCACTAAATAAAGTTGACACTCTTCCATTCATCACAATAAAATTCAACATCCTCCAAAATAGTGGGATCACTACTTCCTAAAGTTGACACTCTTCCAAACCCACTTTCATCAATATAATCATCATAGGTAGGAGGCATGCTATCATCATAACAACTTTGCATATCAAAACTTGGGATGCTAAAAATATCATCTTCATTAAACATAGCATCCCAAAGCTTGGGACAAACATTAATTTCAGCAAATATATTCTCAAATATTTCATCCTCATCAAACATAGCTTCCCCAAGCTTGGGCCCTTTCATATCATAAGCATAATCACTCTCATCATTAAAAATATTGATAGCACCAATAGTATAGCAATTATCATCATCACAATGAGTAGTAGGAGCAACATCATTTGGGAGGGATACCTTTCTACCTTTGTTGCTCCTTCTTTTCTTTTTCTTCTTCACATTATGTGTGGGTTCAACCTTCCTCTTTGAGCTCCTTATAGATGAGATTGGCTGAATAGAAAGCTCCTCCTCATTACCTAATTCATCATAAGAAATAATAGGAGGATATTGGGAAGTCTCTTCCCTTTCATTAGTATTCTCATCATCTTCTATTTGCTTTCTTTTCTTTAGGTAATTGGCAATATAAGGATTTTCAATGCAATTCTCCACACAAAACAAATAAATCTTTTCTAGATCAATATCAAGTAATTTCTTATGGGCAAATTCTGGAAGGTCCTTAAGTAAACGTTTCAACTCTTCATAACCCAAAAGCAAACTAAGTTCATTATAATGTGCAAGGGAAATCAAATCATCACAATTTTTTGACACAATTCGGTCATGAAACAATTTGCATTGGAGATGTAAATGACCACGTTCATTGCAAAGTTCACAAGTACGGCAAAGGAATTTTAAATTTTCAGCACTCACACCTAGCCTTTCTTGCAACCATTTAGTTTCTAAATTCTTATGCCACTTGCAATATATATCTTCTCTATTTGGTGTGTTCATGCAAACATACACTCCACAAAAGTTGACATGCTCATAAGAGATATTTTCATCATGACTAGAGCAATCATCATTAATACTATGGATATTCAAGGAGTTTATACTAACAACATTGCAATCATGCTCATCATTCAAAGATTTAGTACCAAGCATTTTAATGCATTCTTCTTCTAGCACTTGAGCACAATTTTCCTTTAAGTCAAACTCACGAAAGATATTAAAAATACGAAGCGTATGAGACAAACTCAACTCCATTTTTTTGTAGTTTTCTTTTATAAACTAAACTAGTGATAAAACAAGAAACAAAAAGATTCGATTGCAAGATCTAAAGATATATCTTCAAGCACTCACCTCCCCGGCAACGGCGCCAGAAAAGAGCTTAGTTGACAGGGTGTGAGTGAGTGCCCTTTACCTAGCCTCCCCGGCAACGGCGCCAGAAAAGAGCTTGATGTCTACTACACAACCTTCTTCTTGTAGACGTTGTTGGGCCTGCAAGTGCACAGGTTTGTAGGACAGTAGCAAATTTCCCTCAAGTGGATGACCTAAGGTTTATCAATCCGTGGGAGGCGTAGGAAGAAGATGGTCTCTCTCAAAAAACCCTGCAACCAAATAACAAAGAGTCTCTTGTGTCCCCAACACACCCAATACAATGGTAAATTGTATAGGTACACTAGTTCGGCGAAGAGATGGTGGTACAAGTGCAATATGGATGGTAGATATAGGTGTTTGTAATCTGAAAATATAAAAACAGCAAGGTAACTAATGATAAAAGGTAGCGTAAACGATATTGCAATGATAGGAAACAAGGCCTAGGGTTCATACTTTCACTAGTGCAAGTTCTCTCAACAATAATAACATAGATAGATCATATAACAATCCCTCAACATGCAACAAAGAGTCACTCCAAAGCCACTAATAGCAGAGAACAAACGTAGAGATTATGGTAGGGTACGAAACCACCTCAAAGTTATTCTTTCGGATCAATCTATTCAAGAGTTCGTACTAGAATAACACCTTAAGACACAAATCAACCAAAACCCTAATGTCACCTAGATACTCCATTGTCACCTCAAGTATCCATGGGCATGATTATACAATATGCGTCACACAATCTCAAATTCATCCAACCAACACAAAGTACTTCAAAGAGTGCCCCAAAGTTTCTACCGGAGAGTCAAGAAAACGTGTGCCAACCCCTATGCATAGGTTCATGGGCGGAACCCGCAAGTTGGTCACCAAAACATACATCAAGTGGCACGTGATATCCCATTGTCACCACAGATAAACACGGCAAGACATACATCAAGTGTTCTCAAATCAAAGACTCAATCCGATAAGATAACTTCAAGAGGGAAACTCAATTCATCACAAGAGAGTAGAGGGGGGAGAAACATCATAAGATCCAACTATAATAGCAAAGCTCGCGGTACATCAAGATCGTGGCATAGAGAGAACACGAGAGAGAGAGAGAGAGAGATCAAACACATAGCTACTGGTACATACCCTCAGCCCCGAGGGTGAACTACTCCCTCCTCATCATGGATAGCGTCGGGATGATGAAGATGGCCACCGGTGATGGGTTCCCCCTCCGGCAGGGTGCCGGAACGGGCTCCTGAGAGGTTTTTGGTGGCTACAGAGTCTTGCGGCGGCGAAATTCCCGATCTATCTTGATTTTCGATGGTTTTAGGGTACGTAGGCTTATATAGGCGGAAGAAGTCGGTCGGGAGGTGCTCGAGGGGCCCACTAGACAGGGGGCGCGCCCTATGGGGGGCGCGCCCTCCTATCTCGTGGCTGCCTCAAGCATCTTCTAATGTGAACTCCAAGTCTCCAGGATCATATTCTTCCAAAAAATCACGCTGCCGAAGGTTTCATTCCATTTGCATCCGTTTGATATTCCTTTTCTTCGAAATACTGAAACAGGCAATAAAACAGCAATATGGGCTGGGCCTCCGGTTAATAGGTTAGTCCCAAAAATGATATAAATGTGTAAAATAAAGCCCATAAACATCCAAAAGGGGTAATATAATAGCATGGAACAATAAAAAAATTATAGATACATTGGAGACGTATCGGAGATCTATTCGATGTAACTCTTTTTGCGGTGTGTTTGTCGAGATCCGATGAATTGTGGGTTTATGATCAAGTTTATCTATGAGAAATATTTGAATCTCCTCTGAATTCTTTTATGTGTGATTAAGTTATCTTTGCAAGTCTCTTCGAATTATCAGTTTGGTTTGGCCTACTAGATTGATCTTTCTTGTAATGGGAGAAGTGCTTAGCTTTGGGTTCAATCTTGTGGTGTCCTTTCCCAGTGACAGCAGGGGCAGCAAGGCACGTATTGTATTGTTGCCATCGAGGATAAAAAGATGGGGTTTATATCATATTGCATGAGTTTATCCCTCTACATCATGTCATCTTTCTTAATGCATTATTCTGTTCTTTATGAACTTAATACTCTAAATGTGTGCTGGATAGCGGTCGATGTGTGGAGTAATAGTAGTAGATGCAGGCAGGAGTCGGTCTACTTGTCACGGACGTGATGCCTATATACATGATCATGCCTAGATAATCTCATAATTATTCGTTTTTCTATTAATTGCTCGACAGTAATTTTTTCACCCACAGTAATACTTATGCTATCTTGAGAGAAGCCACTAGTGAAACCTATGGCCCCGGGTCTATCTCTTATCATATAAGCTTTCAATTTACTTTTATTTGCATCTTTACTTTTCTAATCTATATTATACCAAAAATATATTTATCTTATCATATTATCTCTATCAGATCTCACTTTCGCAAGTGGCCGTGAAGGGATTGACAACCCCTTTATTGCGTTGGTTGCGCGTTCTTGTTTGTTTGTGTAGGTGCGTGGGACTTTTGAGGAGCCTCCTACTTGATTGATACCTTGGTTCTCAAAAACTAAGGGAAGTACTTACGCTACTATTGCTGCATCACCCTTTCCTCTTCAAGGAAAACCAACACAAGCTCAAGACGTAGCAAGAAGGATTTCTGGCGCCGTTGCTGGGGAGGTCTTCGCTCAAGTCAAGACATACCATGTACCCATCACAAACTCATCTCCCTCGCATTTACATTATTTTCCATTTGCCTCTCGTTTTCCTCTCCCCCACTTCACCCTTGCCATTTTATTCGCCCTCTCTTTCCCAATATCCTCTCTTTTCCGTTTGCCTTCTCGTTGCCATGACCGGATTAAAAAGAACTAAGGGTCCTTTCCAAGGTTCTAGTACCTTGGATAATCTCTCTATCCTCTCTAAGCTCATAAATAATGATGAGATGGAAAGATCTACCGGTGCTACCAATGAGAGTTTGAATAATTTTAATGAAGATTACTCCAGAATTTTTCGTTATTTACTTGATGAGTCTTTAAAAGATGCTTGGGATAGATTATTAAGGAGTCGGGCTAGCTTTGTACCACAATATCAAATTGAGGTTTACTTAAAAAGTTTCTATGTTGGCTTACCCGCTTCTTTCAAGCAAGTTCTAGATTCTATTTTTGAAGAAGGTTTTCTTGAAGGGGATGCTATAGATACCTATGAAAGAATGAAACTATATTTGGGCACCCCATGAATGATAAGGTTGAATCTACCACCCTCTTATGCTTTTATCAAAACGAAATTATCAAAGAGATGAAGGCTAGTTTAGATGCAAATTTCCGTAACTTGCTTAATCTTACTTCCTCCATTAATGGCAATGTGCTTTCCCAAAATAGAAGGATGAATTCCATAGAAAGGAAATTTGCTCTTTTCTTTCCGAGTGCCAAAGATGGCACTACTTAGATCTATCCTCGCTTTTATGCCTAGCTAGGGGCGTTAAACGATAGCGCTAGTTGGGAGGCAACCCAATTTTATTTTAGTTTCTTTGTTTTTGCTTCTTGTTTAGTAATAAATGTTGCATCTACCTTCTGTTTAGATGTGTTTTTATGTTTTAATTAGTGTTTGTGCCAAGTAGAACCTATAGGATAACCTATGGTGATAGTTAATTTGATTCTGCTGAAAAACAGAAACTTTGCGCACACGAAAATAATTTTGGTAATTCACAGAAATGTGATTTTGCGTTGATTCTTTTTGCCGTAGATCAATAGACAAATTTCCCAGGACTTCCTACTTTAGTTGAATTTTTAGAGTTCCATAAGTATTCTAGAGTTACAGATTGCTACAGACTGTTCTGTTTTTGACAGATTCTGCCTTTCGTGTGTTGTTTGCTTATTTTGATGCATCTATGGCTAGTATGTAAGGGTATGAACCATAGAGAACTTGAAATACAGTAGGTTTAACACCAATATAAATAAATAATGAGTTAAATACAGTACCTTATGTGGTGATTTTTCTTTCTTGCACTAACGGAGCTTATGAGATTTCCTGTTGAGTTTTGTGTTGTGAAGTTTTCAAGTTTTGGGTAAAGATTTGATGGACTATGGAATAAGGAGTGGCAAGATCCTAAGCTTGGGGATTTCCAAGGCACCCCAAGATATTCAAGAGTAGCCAAAAGCCTAAGCTTGGGATGCCCCGGAAGGCATCCCCTCTTTCGTCTTCGTTCATCCGTAACTTTACTTGGAGCTATATTTTTATTCGCCACATGATATGTGTTTTGCTTGGAGCGTCTTGTATGATATTAGTCTTTGCTTTTTAGTTTACCACAATCATCCTTGCTGTACACACCTGTTGGGATAAACCCACCTTGATTGGAATTTATTAGAATAGTCTATGTGCTTCACTTATATCTTTTGAGCTAGATAGTTTTTGCTCTAGTGCTTCACTTATATCTTTTAGAGCACGGTGGTGGGTTAATTTTGTAGAAATTGTTATTCTCCCATGCTTAACTTATATCATTTTGAGAGTCTCTTAGAACAGCATGGCAGTTGCTATGGTTATAAAATTGGTCCTAGAATGATGAGCATCCAAGTTGGGTATAATAAAAACTATCATAGGAAGTGGATTGGATGCTATGATCAATTTGATACTTGATAATTGTTTTGAGATATGGAGGTAGTGATATTAGAGTCATGCTAGTTGGGTGATTATGAATTTAAAGAATGCTTGTGTTGAAGTTAGCAAGTTCCCTAGCATGCACGTATGGTTAAAATTGTGTAACAAATTTGAAACATGAGGTGTTCTTAGATTGTGCATCCTTATGAGGTGCGGTCGGGGACGAGCGATGGTCTTTTCCTACCAATCTATCCCCCTAGGAGCATGCGCGTAGTGCTTGGTTTTTGATGACTTGTAAATTTTTGCAATAAGTATATGAGTTATTTTTTGACTAAGTTGAGTCCATGTATTATACGCACTCTCACCCTTCCATCATTCCTAGCCTCTTCGGTACCGTGCATTGCCCTTTCTCACCTTGAGAGTTGGTGCAAACCTTGCCAGTGCATCCAAACCCCGTGATATGATACGCTCTATCACACATAAACCTCCTTATATCTTCCTCAAAACAGCCACCATACCTACCTATTATGGCATGTCCATAGCCATTCCGAGATATATTGACATGCAACTTTTCCACCGTTCCGTTTATCATCATGACACGGATTATCATTGTCATATTGCCTAGCATGATCATGTAGTTGACATCGTATTTGTGGCAAAGTCACCATGCATAATTTTTCATACATGTCACTCTTGATTCATTGCCCATCCCGGTACACCGCCGGAGGCATTCATATAGAATCATGTCTTGTTCTAGTTTTGGGTTGTAATTCATGAGTTGTAAATAAATAAAAGTGTGATGATCATCATTATTCGAGCATTGTCCCCAAATAATAAAAAAGAAAGGCCAAAGAAAAAAGGGAAAAAAAAGAAAGGCCAAAAGAAAAAAAAGAAAACAAATAAAAATAAAAAGGGGGCAATGTTACTATCCTTTTCCACACTTGTGCTTCAAAGTAGCATCATGTTCATGTAGAGAGTCTCATATGTTGTCACTTTCATATACTAGTGAGAATTTTTCATTATAGAACTTGGATTGTATATTCCTACGATGGGCTTCCTCAAAATGCCCTAGGTCTTCGTGAGCAAGCAAGTTGGATGCACACTCACTTAGTTTCTTTTGTTGAGCTTTCATACATTTATAGCTCTAGTGCATCCGTTGCATGGCAATCCCTACTCCTCATGTTGACATCAATTGATGGGCATCTCCATAGCCCATTGATTATCCTCGTCAATATGAGACTTTCTCCTTTTTTGTCATCTCCACACAATCCCCATCATCATATTCTATTCCACCCATAGTCAAGAAACAATCGAGGCGGACACAAGGGTGCAGGGCGCGCCCCCCCTACTGGGCGCGCCCCCTATCTCATGGGCCCCTCGGGCGTCCACCGACCTACTTCTTCCTCATACATATACCCATGTACCCCGAAAACATCAGAAGCGACCACGAAAAACTAATTCCACCGCCGTAACCTTCTGTATCCACGAGATCCCATCTTGGAGCCTTCGTCGGTGCTCCGCCGGAGGGGGAATCAACCACGGAGGGCTTCTACATCAACACCATAGCCTCTTCGATGAGTTGTGAGTAGTTTACCACAGACCTTCGGGTCCATAGTTATTAGCTAGATGACTTCTTCTCTCTCTTTGAATCTCAATACCATGTTCTCCTTGATCTTCTGGGAGATCTATTCGACGTAACTCTTTTTGCAGTGTGTTTGTCGAGATCCGATGAATTATAGGTTTATGATCAAGTTTATCTATGAGAAATATTTGAATCTCCTCTGAGTTCTTTTATGTGTGATTAAGTTATCTTTGCAAGTCTCTTCTAATTATCAGTTTGGTTTGGCCTACTAGATTGATCTTTCTTGCAATGGGAGAAGTGCTTAGCTTTAGGTTCAATCTTGCGGTGTCCTTTCCCAGTGACAACAGGGGAAGCAAGGCACGTATTGTATTGTTGCCATCGAGGATAAAAAGATGGGGTTTAGATCATATTGCATGATTTTATCCCTCTACATCATGTCATCTTTCTTAATGCGTTACTCTGTTCTTTATGAAGTTAATACTCTAGATGCATGCTAGATAGCGGGCGATGTGTGGAGTAATAGTAGTAGATGCAGGCAGGAGTCGATCTACTTGTCACGGACGTGATGCCTATATACATGATCATGCCTAAATAATCTCATAATTATTCGCTTTTCTATCAATTGCTCGACAGTAATTTGTGCACCCACCATAATATTTATGCTATCTTGAGAGAAGCCACTAGTGAAACCTATGGCCCCCGGGTCTATCTTTTATCATATAAGCTTTCAATTTACTTTTATTTGCATCTTTACTTTTCCAATCTATATTATAAAATACCAAAAATATATTTATCTTATCATATTATCTCTATCAGATCTCACTTTCGCAAGTGGCCGTGAAGGGATTGCAACCCCTTTATTGCATTGGTTGCGAGTTCTTGTTTGTTTGTGTAGGTGCCTGGGACTTTTGAGGAGCCTCCTACTGGATTGATACCTTTGTTCTCAAAAACTGAGGGAAATACATACGCTACTATTGCTGCATCACCCTTTCCTCTTCAAGGAAAACCAACGCAAGCTCAAGACATAGCACCAATCAGAGCCCATGCTTCTCTATATAGCCGTGACCATCTAGGTGGTCGGCGTTGTAATTGTCGTTCACGGGAGAAGGCCGAAAAGGTACAACGGTATAGCACCCGGTGTACTACGTTAGCGAGGTGCTCACACCCTGCAAGACCAGATATCCACACTATCGAAAGATCACTTACTCAGTATTCATGGCCACGAGAAACTTACAACACTATTTCTGGGCCAATCCGATAACGGTGGTCAGCCATGCACCGCTCTCTGAGATTATCAACAACGACGACGCCACAAGCCGTGTGGCGAAGTGCGCAATTGAACTCCTACCGTGTGAAGGGGATCTAAAGGTGATTCTAGATCCTGCGCCAAGGTCGGCTCTAAGCCTAGCGCAACATCAGAGGTGGGAGCTGGATCTATGTCCAGACCGGGGATCGAAGGGGACCATTCGAAGTTGTTATGCCGGGGGTCTCGGGTGACGCCACAGGTCCTGGCCCAACATCCTCGGCAGAGATCAGTTCCGGAATTGATCCTCCGGATCCGGGTAGGTCCTCAATCCGGCCGGGTGTCCATCCTGATAGGATGAGTTTGCTGCGGGAATCCATAGTGTATTCGAGGCTGTCGAAGGTCACAATTTGACCTGGGGCGTAGTTTTTGATGGAGGCCAGGTGGCCCGTCGAGTCGATGCGGAAGATCATCATGCCAAACAGAAAAAGCTGGTCGGGGGCGTAAACGCTCCCACGGCCGTTGCTGCAGTTGATCCGCGAGTGAGCCATCGATCCTTCTGTTGATCCAAAAGCGGAACTCTCAATGAAAGCACCAGTGTCAGTGGTAAAAATCGACAGACCTCGGGGTAGGGGGTCCCGAGCTATGGATCTCGGACAGATGGTAACATGAACAGATAGGCAATCTTTTACCCGGGTTCGGTCCCTCTTGATGGAGGTAAAACCCTATGTTCTGCTCTTGTTTATATTAATGGAGATGTATCGAGTACAGACTTGATCTACCTCGAGATCGTAAGATGTGGTCTAACTCTAGGGCTAGGTGAATGATATTGCGTTAATGTCCCCTCTGCGGGCTAAACCCCATGGCTTATATATACGCCAGGTAGGGTATCTAGGGTTACAAGGTCGGTATCTAGGCACAAGGCGACAGGGGAATTCTTGGAGTATATGACAAGTCTTCGGTGGAGGTAGTCTGGATCACGCCTCCTGTATACTACCACCGGAGTCCATCTTGGGTACGAACGAAGGCCTATCGACCAAACCCAAGGAGCACGGGCCAACTAGGTTAGCATTCCCCTAATCCGGGACACCATCAAATGAGTTTTGTTAAACTTAATGTTGATATTTGACCATGACATTCTTAGGGGCACGTTGGGGGCGGTACTACTACAAATGTCGATATATCGCTGGGGGATGGGAAGATAGATTCCTGCAGGATGTCCTACCGGCTAAAGCTTGGGCTCTCAAATTTGTTTTATCACTTGCGCAAAGGACGGGATGCAATCGTCTTATTATTAATTTGGAAAATATGGATGTGATCGATACCATTAAATATGGAGGACGGTCGGTGGGCACTGCGGCGGCAATTTTTGATGATTGCTTTCATTTTGCTTGTGATTTCCCTATTACTAAGTTCAAACACTGTAATAGAGAAGCAAATACAGTTGCTCACGAGCGCGCTAGTTTTGCTAGATTTTCCGTAACTCCTGATTTGTTTGAGGTGGCATTAAATGAAATTGTACCCATCCTCATAAACAATTATTGCTTATTTCCAATGAATAAAGTTTTGGGTTTTTTCAAAAAAAAAGAAATCATAAATATGTTTAGTGATTTCGTCCTGGCTTAAGAGTAGCCCTTGGTTAGACTGGAGACACAAAATGGTAGATATGCGCCAACACCCATTGCCGAACGCATGGAAATAGCGAGTATTGCCGTCCCCATGTGTTATCCACTTGATGCCACCCCCTATGACGCATGTATTCCTCCTCCACACTAAGGATGGAGAGGACCTTCCCTTGGTAGCATAACATTCCTCCATTCCGGTTCAGAAAACACCCATTGATCAGCTTGGTCATCCAAATCTGCCAGCTCGGCTACCAGTTGCACACGGAGGGCCTTATCCGTGCTTCCTATGTTAGCCCCCTTAGCCACATAGGAAGGAACGAAACAAGCTGCAACAACAATCCACACCTCTGGATAGCAAGAGAGGAGGGTGTCGAGGCCATCGCCATATCCCAATGATCGCAGATCAACTGGTCGAAGCCCTCCGCTTCAAACCACACAGTCCCAAAGTAAATTCTAGGGTTGCGTATGATCCGTTCCTCCCTAGAGGAAAGAACCAAGGGCACGTGATCAGAGCTGATGCGTTTTTCCACAATCAACGTGCATAAAGGGAAGAGAACTTCCCAGTCAACCGAAACGAAAACCCTATCCAGAACGAACCCTAACTTGTTTGATGATACATGTGTACCTCACGCTAGATATGGCCACTTCCCTAAGTGCCATGGAAGCAATGGGGGCATCAACATGTTGAACTGAGGCCAATCGGTGTTCGCATTGTCTTTTCTGCCCCTGAGAGGATCAAGTTAATATCACCGCCAACTATTGGCAGCATGCAAATAGTAGCCCCAACTGCTTTGGCCTCAAGTTCCCCAAATAACTTAGCTAAACGTGAGTGATCAGTTGGGTCATAAGCCACTAACATTTCCCACCGAAGAAGCATGACCCGATGCTTAATAACTGCACTAAGGGGGGAAATACTGGCATCCGAGGAGACAATCTCACAGCACAGTCTTTCTTAAACCCCAACAACATACCCCCCAGAATGGCCATGAGCAAACACCCAGCTTCAAGAAAATCGCTCGAGAGGATCGATTGATAGCAGATTGCGAGCGCGGAAATCAGATTTAATCGTCCCCTGTAGTGCCACTACATCTAGGCCAATCCGTTGAATGTACTAAGGGTACGCCTGCCAACATGTCTGAAACCCCACATATTACAGAAGAGATAGCGCATCAAATAATTCTATTGCGTAAGTGAGCTCCATGGAAGCTCACTGATGTCGCCACACGCCTAACCTTGCGAGCGGTCGGGCGAGGAGGTGTTTGTGGCCCCTGCCACGGTCCCCCTTCCCCCAGAGGGCACCATGGTGGCATGAACAGTGACCCCAACCACTGGTTGCAAGGTGAGAGCGGCCAGCTGCCTTAGCAATGGCTGAGAGCGAAGAAGGGATAGAAAAAATAAAAATCAGAGTGATTAGCACCCCCACTCCTCGCCCGGGATCAACAACGTTTAGGCTTGTTTGGTTGCTAGGGGAGATGGTCCCGGGGAAGAGAGGCCCTCGTCGAAATATTCTTGACAAAATTAAAACCACGTGAAAGATTCGCATGACCATTCGGGGGGCTGCTGCACGCCTCACCTATGGGAAGCCATGGAACAGTATCGACCTACTAGAAGCCATGAAGCAGCAACGCAACGGGCGCCGTCTCCCCAGCCGGAGGGGTGGAGCATGGAGGTGAAGGGATGGGGGGTGAGCCGTTTCCAGTTGCTGGAGAAGGGCGGAGCATTCGACGGAGGAGGGCGGAGCGCTCGATCTTGCCGCCGCCGCCTCTCATTCGCGAGGCCGAGCGACAAGGGTTTCCTCCCCGATCTCATCAGGCGTGGAAGTCTCGCCCAGGGATAGGCCGTGGAAAGGGCAGGGCTGCCCCGGTCTTGTGGGCCCCCAAATGCGTTGGCGCATTGCCCGGGATAAAATTATCCGTGGTTTCTCGGCCTGGGGAAGGCCAGGGGAAGAGGCAGGGATCCCGTGGGATCATGTGAAACCAAATGAGACCTTAGGATTTAGGGACCGTAAAACCCTCGAGTGTGAGAGGCGGTCAGATTTTAAGCACTCACCAAATCATATTGTTGAAGCAGGTTTGGCATATTTTAGATGAAAACAACGTCCGCGAAACCTTTTGCCTTTCTGTGCTATTGAAAGCAGAAGTCACCGCAAAAGTTGCATTTGCCTGCCATCCTGCTGGTTCGATTAAAAAGCACGGGCACGTCTGCAGAAACCCCTACACTCCCACGGTTGTTTTCCGCCCTATGACCTGTGCACACGCAGACAAATCAAAAACCTCACGCTTCTCTTGGGCTGCCCAATGATTTGTGCGCACACACGCAAAGCAAAAAAATCTCATCCTGGCGTGGTGCGTTAGGCCAAAAGAACATCAAGAAAACGAATGAACCGAGCTCACACTAGCAGCAGCAGCAATACCGCCGTCCCTGTCCCTAGGAAACTGAGAGAGAAAGCTATCAACCCGACCCTGGGCTAGGAACCGGTCTGCTACAATCCAAACCATATACACTGTAGGTAGCAGCGTGCACCGTTCCGTGCAACATGTTTGGCGGAGCTGATCGACACACACCCCCAGCCACTTTTATAAAAAGGCTCCATCTGCCTGCTTGGCGCCACCAGCCAGCCATAAGTTCCTCACGCCAGAGCTCCGCGGACAAGAGAGTGACCACACCCGCGCGAACACGTAGGCAGAGCGGGACAAGATGCCAATGGAGAGGTCGGTGTCGCTGGCTGAGAGGAGCACCGCCGCCGCCGCGCCGGCCAACGACCTCCGGTGCCACAGCGCCTCCTACGCCGTCTCCTACGCGCCCACCAAGGTGCAGCGCGACAGGAGCACCACCTCCCTGTCCCGCCCCGTGGCGGCGACCGCCGTGCAGCGGAGCGGCAGCACGAGGACCGTCTCCGGCGCCGGCGCCGGCCCCACCCCGGGGCTGAACCTCCGGTGCTACAGCGCCTCCTACAAGCCTTTCTCCGACGGCACCGCCCAGGCCAAGGGGCCCAACGCCGCCACCACCACCGCAGCCACCTGGTCCTCCGCCGGCCGCCGCTCCCTCAACCTGAGGAGCTACACCCCCTCCTTCTCCGCATTGGTCGACAACGAGGCCCCGGCCCCGGCCAAGACGGACGAGGCGGAGGCGGAGCTGCAGAGGAAGAAGCGGCTGGTGGCCTACAAGGTGTACGACGTGGAGGGCAAGGTGAAGGGGTCGGTGCGGCGCAGCGTCAAGTGGATCAAGGTCAAGTGCTCCCGCGCCGTCTACGGCTGGTGATGAGCCGGCGAGCCATCCATCCAGGTTGCTCTGCCTCCGTCTGCTCCCGGTACGAGTTGTGCAGCTGAGCTAGTACAGTAGTACGTAGTATGAGCGCGCGCGTCTTGATCTTCTTTGCCCTTCTGCTTCCTCCTTTTCCTTTCATCTTCTTGTAGTAGGATTTTTGACAATATTTGATGTGGCATACATATGTACGCTAGTGTGAGCGGCGCTTCTGCTCGTGCTGTCCTTGTTGGCCACCGACAGAAGCTCTCTGTGTTGTCCTTGTACATAAGGATCCTTTCCTCCCCTTGTATCATGGTCTATCTGCTTATGTAATATAGACACTATGTAGAATAAGATTGTGTCAGATGTAAATTACATACATACATACTGTTACTACTACTAGACTACATACTGGCCATGTTTCTTGTGATTACTACTCAACTGACTCCACCGATGTTTACTAAGGCTACGCTGCACTCTACTCCCCTCCTGATTTTTCTTGTTTGAGCCGAAAACCGTAAAACAATTGTTATATAAACATAAATATTTATAGAATAATCAAGGCTGAAGCCAGCTACCTATCCGCTCCTGATAGAACCGTGTCATGTTCTTGAGATGAAACACCAAAGAGGAAGCTCGCTAGTAGAGTTGGTTAGCTGAAATGCTAGTACAAGTGTTGCGAAAAAAAAAGGCAGGCCGTGCCCACTGAATTCCGGATTCTCTATGGCTATGTCCTGATTCCTGAAGGAATGGATTCTCATTCCCCATGGCGATGCCCCTGCACAAGCACAATCATCATCTTCGGTTAGAACCATTCGGCGGGATCCGGTGCTGTGGGATTTCTCTTGCGAATGATTTCTTGATTTCGTTTTCCTGCAAGGGCAGCTGAAACGAACCAACCAATTCCAGGACGAATCATGTACTCTGTTCCTAAATATAAATATATAAGACGTTCCGGCAGTTCAAATCATCTGGATATATTTAGGAACAGAGAAGATAATATAAGATAAAGTGGTATAGCGATGTACACTAGTTCACTCCAGTACAGGTGTGATTCTACCCGTCACTTCTTCAGAGCAATTTGACCAGGTCATTCCCCAACTGTTCCCTCTGTCTGCGTGGTGCAATTCAAGCCCACACAGAAAAAGGGGGTTGGGCGTGAATGGGTGATTGCTCAGTTGACATGCTTTTGCTTGAATCGTCGCTTGCAAGACTTGAATTCTCCATGACTTCTTTTATGCCGATATGGTCGCTAATTAGTCCATGGGTTTCTACTCCTAGTGAGATGAGCTGCCTTTTGCTGATTGCTTCAACCATTTGGGACGAGCGTCCAGTTCACGCCTTTCGCAACGTCTACATCCTGCCGACAATCATCTTCACGTATGTGAAGCCTGACACGGCAATCTGTGTCTAGGCGCGGCGCATCATTTGGAGTACTATATTATTACACCGGGGGAAGAAAAGGTAGGCATTGTATGTTTAAAACTCTGCTTAGTTGATGAAAAGGAGCAAGCTTCTTGCCGCCGTTTTAGAAAGAAATTAACATTTGGCTTCAGGGCATCTCCAAAACCGGCCCTCAAATCACCCGTAAACATTTGAACCGTACTGTCTGGATGCAGCTTATCATGCAAGGTTGTCCTGGATATGTATGTGGACTCGTCCAGCTATCTGAAATCCCGCAAACCAGACGCAAAGTTACGGGAGCTTTGCGGGCGTCCGGACATCCGGTTTGCCAATAAAAAGCCACCACGTACCCCTCTCCTCTCTATCCACGTATATTTCAAAATAAAAAATGGCAGAAGCCGCTGCTAGCATGTTTGAGATTTGGCGGAAGCCACTAATTTTTTTCATGCACACACTCATAGTTTAGCACAAGGATGCGGCTAGCATGCTATTAGTTTAGCGGAAGGATGTGTCTTTTTTTTTTCTCTGGCGTAGTTGTTTGGAGGAAAGTGGTTTTTTCAGTGTCATGTTGTTTGGCGGAAGGATGTATATAGAGTGTGTACTATGATAATGTAAATCGTACACTTTGACGGAAGGCTACTAGTACGAATCACAAATCAAAATTATAAGATTTGGCGGGATGATATCTATTTTAAGTTAACAGAAGCAGACATTTGAGGTATAGTGTGGGATGGACGACTTCGGTTGTTCGTGTCCATGGACACGTTCGGATGCGTCTATAAACAGATAGTGAGTCCGATTTGGAGGACAATGTTGGAGACGCCCTTACCTATCACATACTTCATTATTCAAGTGGAATAAATATCCTCAAGTTATGCAAACTAAGTTTTATTTCAGGAATATGCTAGATTTGTATCTTTTAATTGATGTAGAAAGAGTGTTACAGGGGCATCCCATCGATGCGTACACTAGCAGGGGAAGGGGGTTGCTCAGCCCCAAATACACGAAGGCGCGGCAGAGGATTTATCATCATCAAAGAGACAACAGTTACGGTGCTTCCAAATGGTCAATGCAATGGCGAGAACAAGAGAGTGGAAGTGTTTTCAAAAAAAAGATGATTGTAAAACGACAACAGGAGATTACATCGTGTCAGACCTGCCGCAAGAAGGGAGAACCCACAAGGAGGTGTCGCATCATCTCCAAATCTTGGTCGTAAAAGAGGCAATGTGTGGCGTGGGGTAGATCATGCCATTTGAGGCGCATGGCTGGGCAGCCAGCCTGGTGAAAAATCGAATATGCGATAGTCATCAAGGATATTCTAACAGATTATGCCACTTCCATTGGACTAAAAATAAACTTCCACAAATTGACTCTCATACCCATCAATTGTGCAGCCGACAAGTGTGGAGACCTAGCCAACATATTTGGTTGTGTGGTGGGAAAATACCATTTACTTACCTAGGACTCCCTCTTGGTACCACCAGATCCACAGTTCAAGAACTCATGCCACTGGCCTGTACTGTGGAGAGAAGGCTCTCTGCCACACTCAACATGATTTAATATGGTGGCAAGTTGTCCATTCTCAATTCAGTAATCACCTCTCTCATCATTTTTGCCCTTTGCACTCTAAGACTACCAACCAAAATCATTGAATTGTTGGACAAGATACGTAGGAAATGCCCGTGGACTAAGAAAACTGAGCAAGGAGATAAAAGTAATTCGTTGGCATCATGGGATATGGTGTGTAGACCCAAAGAAAGTGGAGGCCTTGGAGTCGTCAATCTCAGGATACAAGGGGCGCCTTACTGTTAAAATACCTGCACAAATTCTAAAATGGATGGGATGTGCCCTGGTGCAACTTATTTGGAGTACATACTACACGGAACAAATCCCCCATGCATCGGATCCATGCGGCTCGTTCTGGTGGAGAGACGTGGCAAAACTAATGCCAACATGCAGAGGAATCACAAAGGTGCAAGTGGCAAACGGTGTAAACGTCCTATTTTGGAAAGATCAGTGGAGAGACACCATCTTGGCAGAACTTAACCACGTGCCTTCTCCTATGTAAACAATGAGGACCACTCAGTCAGAGATTTCTTGGCAATCATGTCACTGAGGGAGGCGTTTCACCTACCCCTCTTTACACAAGCGGATGCAGAAGTTAGAAAGTTGCAGCTCGAAACCATGGATGTTGCTCTATCCAATGACCACACACACAATGATCTTTGGACATACGTTGGGGGGACTAATGATTTCACTGCCCACAGTTATTACACCTTTTGCTTCAGAGATATACATGCTCATCAAGCATTTGGGTGGATCTGGAAATCCAAATCGACCATGAAGATTAAAGTTTTTGGATGGCTCCTCCTATCTGACCGACTCAACACAAGAAACATGCTTAAACGCAGGCATTACAATATAGGAGGCGACCATGACTGCATACTCTATGGGCTACATATAGAAGAGACTCTGGAGCACCTATTCTTTCAATGTGAATTCAGTGCTCATTGCTGGACCAGCCTGGGCCTTTCTTGGCCCCATGGTGGCTCTAGACTCCAAAACATAACCATGGCCAAAGAAGCTTGGGGCCAGCCACTGTTTATGGAATCATTCTTGCTGGCAGCCTGGAGTTGCTCCATCAAGATCCTCTTGGCTAGACAGACTAAAAACAAATTTCTCTCTCCTTACATATAGGGTGAAGGAGAAGCATAAATACCTTATTCCCCATCTGCTATCCTCTCTTAGCTAGACCCCTCCCTTTCATCCTTTCCCCAAATGGGGATGGATTGTAATTAAACTATGTATTTTACCATTTCATTATATTAATTCATTCACAGTAGGAGGTTCTCCTACTGTTCAAGGTTCAAAAAAACCGAATATGCAGGGGAGCTCAAACCTTCCATGTCATCTTCTAGTGTAGGGCGGAGAGCTAGGTAGCAAGATTGCACAGACTAGAAACCATTGAACATCCATCTTCCGCATAGTAGGAACCACTGAAGATCCATCTCCATCAGATCATGTTGGGATCGGGGTCGAGAGGAACTGAATCACTTTGCATCAGAGGTCAACATACTTGAGGCTGCCGCAACACTCATGGCTCCACGCATGCCGCGAGACACTTTCACAGACAAGGCGTTGCTTCCACGGTCGTCGAAGGACAAGATAGTAGGGGTACATGCGATCTCAACAATGGAGTTGTTGCCCAACTAGTGATCAGTCCAGAAATGATACGGTCGACCATCACTAAGAGAT
Source organism: Triticum aestivum (assembly GCF_018294505.1). Taxonomy (NCBI): domain Eukaryota; kingdom Viridiplantae; phylum Streptophyta; class Magnoliopsida; order Poales; family Poaceae; genus Triticum; species Triticum aestivum. The sequence continues at coordinate 304,611,149 of NC_057810.1, read as the reverse complement.
CGACAAAGTGGTGGATGTACGAAAGATCTCCCCTAACCTAAGGGTCATAGGGTATGTGGAGATGGCACCATTTCCTCGATGAATCGGTGTCCTAGAGCCAAAGCCAATAGTTCTAAAGGGTGATGTGGTGTGTTGCAAGTCGTGGAAACTTAGGCCACCGAGCTCGATCAAATGACAGACCTTGGACCAATTGACAAGGCAGTGGCTGCCGCTAACCTCCCGGCGAAGATGCAAGAGGAAATCCTGAATGAACCTGTTGATTTTATTCATGATGATGGGATTGAGCGCCATGTCCAACAACAAGTGAACCGGCATGGCAGACAACACATTCCTTGCCAGTGTGAGACATTCTCCATGGGATAGAAGGGAAGCCCTCGAAAGGAAGTTTCTTCTCCATCCGCTCCACTAGAGGAATGAGAGTAGAGATGGTCGGTTTCCTCATCAAAAGAAGCAAACCTAGATAGCTTGTTAGGAAGGATGACACCGGGTATACAAGCATCGTGCCAATGTCCTTGATTTGATGGGCGATCATTGGATAGGGGTGGTGGAGCTATTGAGGAAATTGGCTTGAGGCCGGAGGCAATACCGAACACTCGGCAGAGCTCGTGCGTGGCATGTAGTTGCTTTCTATCTGGGTGGCAGAAGGTGACTACATCATCGACAGAGAGCGATATGCTCGAAGCACAGGATGGAAATTGGTGATGCGATGGAGGATTCCAGACCTCATGGCATGATGTAGTAGGGAGTTGAGGACATCAATAACCAGCATGAACATCGTCAGTGAGAGGGAATCACACTAGCGAAGGCCCTTGACGTGATGGAGAGGTGGACTGGGTACGCCATTGATGAGGAGAGAAGTATCGATACCCACTCATGTCATGGAGGACCAAAGCAACGATGTCCCATGGTCTCTAGCATAAGATACCATGAGATGGAATCAAAGGCATGTGGGATATCTGGCTTGAGGGGTACTTTGGGAACCATGAGATTGTGGAGAAGACTCGCCATTTGTTGAACTAGGATGAGTTGCCATAGATGTTGCGAACATCAATCTTTCCTACTTGTAAAGTAATGAGTTTGTGGTCATATGTTCACTTCCAAAGCCACCTTGTCTTATCTTGGCAAGTGGACCATCATAGTCTTTGAAGCATGCAACTAATAGCGATTGTTCTTCTTTATATAAAAAAGTTATCTCTCATCCCCACTGCCCTTCCTCTGCTTGCGCCCGCTCACGGCCTCCACCAAACACCTCTCTCTTGTCGCCTGTCTCTCCCAACCCCAAGTCCCCCCTGCGTTGAGCTTTGGAGGGGTGTTTTTTTCAGTCGGTTGCATGTGTGCGCTAGTTCCTCAAGCTCGCCCGTTTTTCTGTCTTGATAAAAAAATGGTCACTCGGTCCCAAGCAAGCATGCGAAACACATGTGTAGCTTGTCCTACACGGCTTCCATGCTTCAAGCCGAGATCAGCGGGCTACCCTTGTTGCCCGTGGCAGTGCCATCATCTTTTCTAACGGAGGCCCCATACCTTTGTTGTGTAGTGACTCATGAACAACACCAGCTGCTGCTTTTCTAGAGATGATGTTCTCGCTGGTAACTGTGCCCATTATGAAGAATGACATGGCCGTTGTGATAGTGTGGACAGGTGTAACAAAGGAGAAGAAGGCGCTGGGAGGCACCAAGTGTGTGGCGATGGAGATGAAGCCAAAGAATTTGTGCGTGCTAATGCAATCATGGACAAACATCAAATAATTTGGTGCATCCCTTGTATATGCTCACGTGATGAGGTTGCCACACTATCTATATCCAAACATAGTGTCAAGCTTTGTTTTTACAAACTTCTGGAGCTCATACACTATTTTAGACAACCTCCATGGCTTCTGCCACTACTCAACCTCATGTCATGGTTCTACCAGCCTTCCCCATGTAGGGCCATCTCTTCCCACCCATGGAGCTATCTCGCATCCCACCCATAAATTATTTTTCTACACGTCCAGTTGAGTTTCTAAAATTGAAGTGTTGGCTTACAAATGGTTTCAATTTTGTATTATTGTTTCTTGTCATTACATAAAGAGCATTTTTTAAATTCATTGGCACGTGCTTTCTGACATGTTCACCTAATATGCATGAGGATTCTAAACGTATATGTTAAGTAAGATTGGTGTTGAACCACTAGACTACGTGTGCCCCGTTGCAATGCATGAGCAATGAACTAGTTAATAGAAGAGACCAACTCAAAGACACAAGACCAGGCGGAGCGGAAGGTCTTTAGCAAATAGTTTAGCGAGTAGATAGATCAAACTTATCTGCCTATAGTTGAAGGTGAAAGAGCTTGTCAAAGGCCCCGAAGATGTCAACCTTGATCACCACCCAACATGCATGAAGAAAACATTGCGGTAAACCCATCAGCCCAGGCGCCTTGTCAACGGGGAGCTGCTTGACGGCCTTCCGGATCTCCATCTCAGTGAAAGGGTGCTCAATGTCGGACAGGTCAAACCTGAGTGGGAGCCAGCCTTCCATATTGAGGGAAAATTCTCACTCGTCAGGGGATCCAACAATGTTGGAGAAGTGGGTGAACCCAACCTATGCTAGGCCAGCCTCGTCGGATATGATCTCATGGCCCACATGAAGGTTAGAGATGTTTTTTCTACCATCAATGGGTGGCATGGATCTTGAAGGAGGTGAAGTTCGTCCCGCCCTCACACAGCCAAGCAAACTTCACTTATTGCCACACAATAGACCCCCAAAGAGGCGATCCCGAGGTATGCACCTTTGAGCTTTCGACGCAACCATGTTTCCACATAGGAGAGAGCACATAGGCTTAAGCTGCATCAAGTCATGCAAGGAGCAATTGTAGGGGTATATCACCAATGGTTTTGCACTCCAGCTTTTGAGGCAGCACATGGTAACATTGAGCCGCATGAAGATGAGACATAAGGGACCAGTATTCGGGTCCATTGAGCACCAAGCCTACGACATAACATGATGGAATCCATCCAATTATGACAAGAATCACTCAAAATGGAAATGCCGATTGCCATTTGATCGAGGAGGGGAAATCAATGACTAGCGGGCAATGGTAAGTGTGGGGTTGTCTTGCTCATTCGACCATGTGTATCATCTCGCGTAGAGATAGACATCATGCAACTCCATGTCAGTGATGAAATGACACAACTGACTCATGGCATGATGATTGATACATTTATTATTCTTATCAAGAGGAGGAAATCATGTTGAAATCGCCCCCACTAGCTGCTAGCTTGATCAAGAGAAGCAAGCGTCTTGGAGCATGGCAAGGAAGGCGACCTCTTGTCCATGCCATCTGAGGGTCGTAGACTACTGAATGCCACCAATGGTAGTCTCCGGCGAGAGGAGAGACTGACACCGTGAGGTGGTGAGTGCCAATAGTGGGATTAGATAGAGCAAACTCCGAGCGCTTCTGACCGACAAAATCCCATCCTAGGTGTCGATATCGAGAGGAAGAAGTGATCATTGAAAGAGCACCTAGACTTCCGACGAGAAGGGACTATGAGACAAAAGATAGTTTGGTTTCCTCAATAGAGATAATACAAGGCGTGACCAAGGTGATCATGCTATGAATAACGGCACGCTTGACACAACAATTAAGCCTGCACACTTGCCAGAATATTGTCGTGCGGATGTAATCCATGGACACTAGAAGGTTCCCAGATGCGAGACAAAGCATCGGCCTCCACTTGACGACAAGTCGAGCCAGGAGATGGCCTGGTTGATCAGACGAGGCATGCCTAAAAAAATTGCCAACCGTAGAAATAGGCAAACTCCTGCACAACATCCTCCACCAAAGGCTTCTCGAAGAGCTTGGTGTACTTTGCGAGCATGTTCGAGGATATGGGATCCTCCTCTTTTAGCATCCCCAGGAGACAAAGAAGTAACCTTTTGGCCTTCATCTCAGAATGTAGGCCGTGATAGGTTAATATTATGCACTCTTGCAATGAGAAAAAAATGTTAATATTATTCAAGATATTAATTTTTTACACATTAATAGCATGCAAGATATAAATTACATATTGATATTAGTTAGGATACAATTACTTGGTTAATGCTCACGTTCACAAAATATTTGTTAAAGAATGCCAAAGTCCACACTATACATGATATTAGTTAGTGGAGAGTGCTAAATTATTTTGTGCTAAATGTGTTTACTGCTAAACATTGAAGTGATATAGATGGTTGTATAAATGTGTGGTTGAACGACTGAGATTTGTTGGACCTCGACAATTCGCTTTCTTTTATATTGGTATAGATTAACTTTCTGTTGTCTAGTATGTATCATAGTACAACATTATTATTATTGAGGGGAAATGGTACAACATTATTAATTGATTTGTTTCACTCAAAGTAAAGTTGTGTACGAGATATATTTTCCGAAAATCCAATTTGGCTCCCGGGAGCACGTGCTCTGCGCGCGAAAAATGAGTTTTGAAATTCAAACAAATCCCAATAATTATTTTATGTATACCTACAAATTTTTAGGCAAAAATGTTAAACATTTTGGCCTGTGGAAAAAAAATCAGATTGAAACACCAAATGTACCCCAAATTTGTTCTTTCACCGACGAAACACTACAGCTCAGTTTCACATGAAAATTGTCAAGCATGCTGACGACGCTAACACGTACATCCACACAAAAATTTAGAAACACCTCCCTTATATTTTCATTAACTTTCATTGATTTGTGAGCTATGATATGGTAGCATCGAAAATGCTTCATACACAACACATTCCGCACAATCTGCAAACAATAGCCCCTAAGCCAATTTATTGTTAGATGAAAATGTGCGATACAAGCCCGCTCCAGTGCCCTCCCTTCTCTAGCACCCTCCTCCTTCACGCCTGTGGCCACTCCGGCCTCCATGTCCACAACCTGCACCTCTCTTCAGGTCGGCGTCCCATAGCTTCCTTTCGGGCGCCCTCCACTTGTCCCAATCATCCTAGCCACCACCCATCATCTCATCACGACGCTAGCAGATCTCAATTTTGACAAGGGCCAAGACTTTGCTACCAATGTTTGGCAGAAGTGGGGTGTCCCGATCAACTTCAAGGAATGCAAGGATCTAGAAGAGTTTCTCCTAGTTGTTGAATTCACAAGATCACAGATCAGCCTCGCCAAGGAATCAGTTGGCACTATCCTCTTTGCTTGCTTTGGAGGCCGTGCATCCCTTTTCAAGGTTAAATTGCTCCAGAATTGGTCATTCAAGTTCACGGTGTCATCTAAGGAGGTGGGATTTTCTATTATCAAAGAAGGTAACAATTCTATGCCTATGCTTAACGTCAAATTCCTTCTCTAGGGCAGTGGTGGTCCAAATTCTAGTTGGGAACTAGACCAATATCTTCAAGAAAAAGAGGATGAGTGAACACATGTTCTCAGTAGACATCATAGGAAAACCTACCTCAATGCACTCAGTCTCTAGGTATCTACATAGATCATACTTCTTCATTTTCTAGATCCTAACATGTCATCTAGGCAATTCAAATCAGTCGGCATTTGCGGGCCATAACAGGAATGAAGGGCGTAATTCATCCATTCGGGCAGTTAGTGCCACTAGGGCGGGACCACAGAGTATTTAAAATCGGTCTCAAGACCTATTCTGTGTCTATTTTTTACTCCCGGGCCACTTCAGGCCCAACTGCACCAACCGGATTAAATGTCGAGCCTGTAAAGGATGGGATCATATTGCATAGAATTGCTACTCTTCAACCCAACCCAATTACTCGTGCGATCCCACTCCACGCCCAAACCCACCGCTCTTCATTCTGAGGCAAGAGTCCACTATTCCTACAATTGAAATGGCAAGGACTGTCAATCAGCCAACCAGTCAAAATATTGCCACTAATTCCTCGCAGTCTCCCACCCAGGTTGGTAGCCACCATTATATCGCTGCTCAATATTCCATCGCTCATTGCCTGCAGTCTGCTACTATCCAACCCCCGCCACCACACCGTAACTCGTCGGCAACACTAGTCTCACCTCGGTGGTGATGGCTACATTCCCCTTTGACCCATATCCATTTCTTCCACCTAATCACTAGAGCATCATAGTTGAAGGGAGGACGGCTAGGGTTAGAGTGGTAACGGGTGCTACTCCGCCAAATCATGAAGATTGAGCAATTGTGATGATTGTCCCAATGCCAAATCTGCTAGTGGAATTCAACACAATCCACAAGGTACTCTCTAATTTCTTCATAGACAAGCACTTGGGGTTTCTGAGATAGCTCCTTGCCCCTTTTGGACAAGCACAAGATGAACAGTTTCTTTGATTGTGATGAACTTGTCACCAATAGTCCTCATCTCTACACCGATGTGCATGTCATTTTTGAGAAACATAATAAAGGGCTGAACTGGAGGAGACTAGATTAGAATAGAGAGGTTTGGATACTGTTGTGTAGTTACCCATTTGACAAAAGAAATATCCAGGAGATTAATAATGTTTTTAGTAAATTTGGTAAATTTTTCATGTGGGATTTTGTCAAAAGCCCCAGAGCTAACCAAATGGTCAAAGTTAAGGTGGGGAACTGAGAGATATACCTACCAACATTGTTTTTGGAGATGGGGATCATACCGACTCTCTGACTGTCCATGTTGTTATTCTGAAACAACAAATACTTGGGATAAAGGCGCCTGATGAATATCCTATTCCACTCAATGGAAATCCCCACCCTATTACACAACATGCCAAGTTTCACCCAAATCGGCGCAATCACTTCTTGGGGCCACTCTAGTAGCATGAACATGAGGGAGTGCAAGCTCTAGTTAATCAGTAGCAAGCACAACAACTTAATCTACAACTAGCGCTCAATAATGATGTTAATGCAGACCTGACAATGAAGAAGAAGATGCAAATGATCAGCTTCCTGGATGGGGTTACTGGGCTATGCCACAGAAGAACCCCAATATTGATTTGGAACTCCACCGGGGAGAATTTCTGGAACTCGATGATCTCATGGCACCAATGGAAGAAGAGGAGAACTTGCTGAGAATGCTATTTATAACAGTAGCATCACTATGTCACAAGTGCTATCAGATAGTGATAACTCTTTGGCCTCTGCTACTGGCCCTTGGCGCCCATTCAACCTGTGCTACCAAATTTAAGTGAGGTTGTTGGGCTCAATGTGCATGGCCCAAAACCTATTGAGGACTAACAACCACTTGTTGCTGTTGTAGCTATCAATGTCCCAGGTATTCCTATTCAGCCCAGTATTGATCTCATTTGGAATCTATCAGCATACAGACATCCCAAATGGTGATGGAACGGAGGACCCAATGCAACTGGAATTGCTGGCTAATGCAGCCAAACTGGATGATAATTTGGATAAAACAAGCGCTTTTCCTATCACTATGGCTGTTGGTACTATGACACGGTAAGAGGGAATTACAGAGAATGTAGTTATTGAACAGAGGACTGTTACAGAGGAGGAAAACCTACTTAATCACTACAATGTTGTCAATTCAGGTGATTACTCTTCTTTAGACATGACTGCCCACCTAGTTTTCCTATTCCAGCTTACCTTAATGAAAAGCACACCATCCACTCACGTCATATGCAAATTGCTAGCCAAGAGGGGGACCAAGTACTTGGTGTGGCTAAAGATGGAGAGACTGAACACCTTGGCCAAGAAGGGGCCATGATTTGGCAGAAACATTTTGCTCCTACATTAGAGAGAAAAGAAGTAATCCAGGTACCTGTTGATTGGGTCAATTTTCTTTCAGTAGTCCTTCTCCCACCAAACAAGTTTGATTGGGCAGAAAAGTTCATTTCATCTAAAGTTTGGGAGATCATATCACTTGGATCTACTTGTCCCATTACTCTACCATTTGCAATCCCTAAAGTCTGCCCTACTTTGATCCCTCTCACATGTGAACCCCCACAACATGGACAGGGCAATCTGGAGACAGAGGTCGCCTCTGCATTGGCTTCTGCATCCATAGACTCCAAGGCAACATCCTCTACATTTGCACTTCATAATAACAGAAAGAGAAAACATGAAGTACCATTGGTTGAAACTGAGGTAAGAAGGAGTTGTAGACTTCAACCGCTTACTAAAGGGTTTATATTTGTGAAGATAGAAACTGCATGACATGTCTTTTTGTAGGCAAGAATTGTTCTACGGTAAATTTTCATTAAATATTATGTACAATTACAAAAGTAGAAAAAAAAGAAGGCCAATCAACCAATGCATGTTCTATGAAACATCAAAGGAATTAAAGATTATTCTCTATCCAATTGTGGATCTTGTCTGCCTTATGTGTCTTTGCTCTTAATTCTATGGCCCTCATTCCTTCTTTTGGATAGTATTGCCAAGTATTCACTGATGGTGTGGCTCTTCTGAAAATCTTGTCATTTCTGGTCATCCGAATACTCCAGCAGCCCATGATGATGGTATCCATAGCAAATTCTGAAGGGAGTGATTCCAAGGTTAGGTAGATTTCATCATAGGTCGACATGTCCCTATGTTTATGGGGTGCAATAGAATGCCAACACATCAATGCAAAGGGCAGTCCAAGAAAAGATGAGTCACCGTTTCTTTAGTGGTTTCAGCACAGAGGGCACAACTATAGTCCTCAAGATACATACTTCTTTTGTGTAGCATATTTTGGGTGCTGGTTCTATCATGTAGTAATAACCAAAAGAAGATTTTATGTCTCAGATGGCATGCTATTTTCCAAAGAAGTATGAATGTGCCATGTGTTGGATTATATCCCTGAATAGCTTTGTACATCTTCATGGCTGAGTACTTTGGAGCCTTCCATGTGTAAGACCAGTTGTCTTCTCCAGTTTCTACCAATCTCTCATTGATTAAAGTCTTCAATGCATTGTATTGAACAAATGCTTCCTGTGACATGGGTCTGTGAAAGAGAAGGCTGATATCATTGTGTTCCAGTGATTTCTGAAGAGTTATGTTCTGTTGGATAGCAAATGAGTGCAGTTCTGGGTATTTGATAGAAAGTGGTGTGTCTTGCCATCTATTAGACCATAAGATAATTGTGTTCCCTTGACCTGCCTTACACACTGCATGCTTCTTGAAGGTAGGAAAATGCTTTAGAACTGTCCTCCACCAGAATGATCCAATCTTGGTGTCATTTGGCAATTTGTCTTGGTAATGAGTTTCCCAGATACTGTGTACCCATGGTGTATCATTCTTGTTGAAGAATTTATGAACGTATTTGATGTGCAGAGCTTGGTTGTGCATCTCTAAGTCAAGGACTCCTAGTCCTCCCTGTTCTTTAGATTTGCAGACTGTGTCCCATGAAATGAGGATTGTCCCTCTTTCTTGTGTGCAATATTTCCTCCAAAAACAGTTCATAAGATATGTGTTGATTTGTTTGATCATAGTCTTTGGAATTTCCAAGGTGCACATGAAAATGTGGGTAGACTGGTGAAAACTGATTTCAACAGTGTTAACTTGTCAACAATGGAAAGCATAGTGGAACATTTCAATACGTTTCAACGTGGGGACAAAGCTCTACCCTTGGCTTGGACAAACAGAGTGGTAGCCCCAGATAAGTATGAGGGAGAGATCCAATCTTGTAGCCCAGGAGGTTGGATAATTCACCCATCTTCTGTGCAGGAGTGTTGATAGAAATCATAATGGACTTGGAGTAATTAACTTTTAGCCCTGTGTACTGAACATAATGCAACAGGAGATTCTTAATGTGCATCAGTTGTCTAGCATCAGCCTTTGCCACCAAAATGGTATCATCAGCATATTGGATAATGGGATAGTCTGGGCAAGAGGTATGAATCAGTGGAGCTTGAATCATAGTAGTATGGTAGGCTTCATTGAAGATAGATTGGAGAATATCTGCTGCAATCACAAAGATCAGTGGTGATAATGGGTCTCCCTGCCTAACCCCCTTTTTGCATAAGAATTGCTTTCCTGGCACCCCATTAAGAAGTACAAATGAGAAGCCAGTTCCATAGATCATCTTAATCCAACGAATCCATTTAGCTCCAAAACCTTTAGCTTGCAAAAATTCTGTGATGGTGTCATGGCTAAGCATGTCAAATGTTTTTTCAAATTCCAATTTAAGTAGAATGATTTCTTTCTTGCTTTGGTGGCATTGATGAATATACTCATATGACCATGCAAGGCAATCTTGGATACATCTATTATTCAGGAAACCATACTGATTCTTATGCACCATCTTGAGAATGTACTTGTGCAGTCTGCTTGCTAATAGTTTGGTGATGATCTTGAGGGTACAATTCAAGAGAGAAATAGGCCTGAATTCAGCTAGGGTTGTTGCAGAGTCTTTCTTTGGGATCAGAGTGATGAAAGAATAATTAATACTCTAGATGTTGATCTGTCCTGAATGGGAATCTTCTATGATCTTATAAAAGTCATTAGCAATGATATCCCAACATTTTTTAAGGAAAGCAGCGTTAAAACCATCTGGCCCTGATGATTTGTCTGCAGGCATCTATTTGATCAATTTCCTTGTTGGTGAAAGGTGCTTCAAGTTCAGACAAATCTTCCATGGGTTGTAGCAGTTGATGCAGGTTGAGTGGGTTTGTGGTAGTAGTGCATGTCCCCATTCTATCTTTGAAAGCTCTGTATAGAATTGCAGCCATAGTCTGATGGTCATGGTGTTCATGTCCCTGCTCATCTCTCAACATGGTAATGGTGTTGTTTCTGAACTTGATGGTAGCCCTAGCCTGGAATTATTTAGTGTTGGCCTCTCCAACCTTGATCTTCCTGATGGTGGCTCTTTGCTTCCAATATTTCCTCTGTTTCTCTAGGATGCCTTCCAAATGAAGTTTGAGGATGGCTCTGGCATTAGATTCCTCTAAGGATAGCACCCTGAACTCCTCTATGGTATCATAGCAAATGATCATGAAGTTGGTGTCTGCAATTATTATTTTTTAGTCAGAGAGATTTCTGGCCTAGTTCTTTAATCCTTTTCTCAGTCTCTTCAATTTAATAGTTGTCACTTTGGCACTGTCACTAGCTTCCACATCTTGTGTCCAGATATTGCTGACAACCTCTTTGAATTGAGGATGTTCTAGCCAAAAGTTCTCAAATCTAAAGATATTAGCTCTGGGAATAGAAGAACCAATCTGGATTTTAATTGGCACATGATCGGATGTAATTTTAGCAAGAGGGATGGAAAATGTAGCAGGATATTTGAGGGTCCAAGCTTCTGAGGTGAAACACTAGTCCAGTTTTTCCAATAGTGGGGCATCTTGCATGTTGCTCCAAGTAAAACTTCTTTCTTTGAGAGGAATTTCAATGAGGGCCTGCCTATTGATTGCTTCATTGAAAGCAAGCATATCAGTGATACTACCCCATTCCCTACTTCTATTATGTGGGTATCTTATGTAGTTAAAATCTCCCATAATAGCCGGTGTGAATCATCAGGCATTTGCGAATTTTGTAACCAGTCCAGAAATTGGGTTCTTTCAGAGTGTTGGCAGGGACCATAGACATTGGTTAAGATCCATTTGTCTCCATTGTGATTGGATGTGAATTGGATTGGTATGGAGAATTCATTTGAGTGATAGACTTGACCAGTGAATATTTGCTCATTCCATGCAACTAAAAGACCACCAGATGCACCTACAGATGGTAGAAATGCAAATTTTGCAATCCTTCTGGGACAGAAGTTCTTCAAGTAAGAAGAGTCAAATGATTCTTTCTTAGTTTTTTGCAAGCAAACAATAGAGCATTGGGGTTCCTTAATGTTATTAAACAAAGCTGTCCATTTTTTAGAGTCATTAATGCCTCTAATATTCCAATTCAGGATGTTCCAGTCTCTATTCATAAAAAATGCAAAGAACTGCAACTGATACTCAGATAAAAATTCAGCCCAGCTAACAGAGCACTGGTCCATAACTGCATCTTACTTAAACAAGCTACTATGTCACCTTCCAGAACATCTACCTCACATGCATAACAGAAAAAGTATATCTTAGTCTTACATCCCATGGATACAAAAACATAGGCCTCAATTATCATTGAAACTAGCTAGTATATACTAGTGATCTAGAGAGAAGAAACTGGATCCACTTCTTGCTCTGCTCCCTTGTCTTCTTGCCCTCCACAGTAGTGCTGTCACTCTTGGTTTTCTTGGGCCTCTTGGTAAGGAGTTCATCAGTGGTGTCCTTGTCAGAGACCATGCAAAAAGAGGTATTTAAACTTCTAATGATTTTGGGAGGAATCAGTGGAGGGGCTGCCTGATATGCAAGATAATCTCTATCTTTACAAACAGATTTCTTAAAACCTTTGCTTATTTTCTGAAATATGCAGCTTCTTACCTCTATTTCAACCAAAGGTACATTTTCTTTTCTCTTCTTGTTCCTATGAAGTGCAGAGGTGGATGATGCAGACATGACCTCAATAGAGTTGTTCTCTGCAGATGGTGAGATCGGTTGCCCCTTGTTGATCTATGAAGGCAGAGAACATACAAGGGTGTTATCAATCTGGCAGTGTTGAGGGATGGCAAATGGAAGCATTGCTGAGGCAGCTCCTTGACAAATGATAGACCAAACCGTAGAAGAAATGAATCTTTTAGCCCAATCAAATTTATCTAAGGATAACAGTGTGACCGACAACAAATTTACCCTATCCACTGGTACCTGTATGACCTCTTTGCCATCTTCTGTTGGAGCAAAGTGTTTCTTCCAAACCTTTGCACCTTCTGTTCCAATAAGCTTATCTTCACTGCTCATGTTGTCCATAGTGATATCATTAAGTACCTGCTCTGTACCTTCCCTGCATCTGGTTGAATAGAATTAAGTCCCAAGTCTGGAGCTGAATCAGATATACCCAGGTCAGTGTTCTCATTCCTTGCCTAATCAGTCTTCTCAATAATGTTTAGGTGATTTGTGTCTGTCTTGTCTTTGTTTGCTGAAAGTGTATCCTGTCCTATGAGTTGAGGCATCAGATTAGGAGAGGTCCTCATAGAGGCTCCCTTGCTGGTAGATGTATCATGGGCCATGAGCTCAAAGAACATAGGGTCATCCAACTAGTCTCTTTGTGTGACAACAAAATGCTGAGGGATAGCCTCCATGCTGGGCTCTGGTTTTGGCTCTGGTTCTTGGGCCTGGAAGGGAAAAACCATATTATTCAACTGTACAGGTAGTTGGGCTTGTTCCTACACTGGACCATTGGGAACAGTCTCCAGATTTAAACCAGGTAGAACAGGAACTATAGGGGCTAAAGGCCATTAGCAGATGCAGCTAAGTTTGCACTGGCATCAGAGGGGAGCATGGAGAGTGTGATGCTGCTATTGGCCTCCAGAACTGGGTTATTCTCTTCCAGTGGTTCCATAAGCTCATTCATAGGCAAAAATTCACCTGCATGCAATTCCACATCTGCTTGTAGTGGCATAGCCCAATGGCCCCACCCTGGCATGGGATCATGATCTTCCTCCACATTATAATCTTCAGGAAGAGCAGGGTCATCAACAGCAGCATGAAGTGCCAGCTACAGACTAACCTGAGGGATTGGTGGTGTGGGTGCATGTTGATAATCTTGCTCATGCTGCTGGAGTGGACCTATAAAGTGGTTATGTTGATTAGGATGGAAATTGGCTTGGTGAGGCACTGGGTGTGGGTTCCCATGTGGTGCCACTTGGTCATCATCTGGTGCTTCTGCACCCAAAATATCTTGTTGTAAGATAACCACTAGCACCATTAATGATCCAGTCTGAAAGTCATATACCTCTCCCATCACAATACTGTTAGGAATGTCTCTTAGTTCTTCCACTCGAACCTTCACCATCAGATTAGCTCTAGTGCTACGGACCCTATCCCACATAAGGAATTTCCCAAACTTGCTAGCCGCATTGCTGACTTCCTGTATGTTCCTTCTATCAAATGGGTAGCCACATAAAAGGATCCAAGCATCTTTGTTAAGAACCAGGCTTCTCCAATTCAAACCTCGGTCATGTTTTTGGAAGATGACATGGACATCTGTAAACTTATGTGGACTACAGTTGACCATATCATCTTTATCAAAGACAATACTGAACTTTACATATGCTTGACCGAAAGGACACGGCTCAATCTCAGAGAAGCCCGACTGGTTATCAGCAATAAAATCTGTCAATACCTCACGGATGGTATTGAACACCACCGGCAGATTGGGCATCGGGACAATCATCGCAATCACCCATTCCTCATGCATCGTCGGCGCCGCACCCGTGAGGACTCTAATCCGGGCAGGAAGACCGCCACCTAGATGCTTTGATGATTTGGTGGGAGGAACGGCGTCGGATCGAATGGAAACGCCGCCATTGTCTCTGCAACTGTCGGAGTGATTGATGTAGTAGACGGCAACGAAGGGGGGAATGGATTTGGGCGGATTGTGCAGCTTGGAGACGGAGAGAGATGGAGTTTTGGGAGGTGTTGTGATTATGGTTGTCGATACGGTGAGCGTGTCGAAGCGGAATAAATGGGAGGCCTTGGTTGGTAGGTTGAATGGCCTCCTAATTAGTCACCGTTGCAGGAACAGTGGGTGCTTGCCTCGGAATTGCAAGCGTCTGGCTGGGCGGTGAGATATTCTCAGTGGTTGGGCTGGGCCTAGCTTGAGAGCAGCAGTCCCGCGTAATGTGACCCCATCGCTTGCAGGCCTGACACTTGATTCTATTCTTGCAGTTGGGCCTGAAGTGTCCCGAGAGAAGGCAGCAGACGCAAAATAGGCCTGATGTATTTTGAATTTGTGCCGATCCCGCTCTCTCAATAGTAATTGCCCGTGTAATGGCAGGAGCTCTAGCAACATGATTATGTCCCGATGATCTAGCCTGATAATGTGAGACTTGACCAATTCTGGTGGATCTAGGATCTGGAGAAGGGGAATTTGAATAGATTCTGGGAGATTTCAAAGCTTGGACGTAATATTTTCTTGGATGACCGCGAAAGATATGAGTCCATGCATCCTCTTTTTCTTTGAGGTACTGATCTAATTCCCAGCTGGAGTTAGGGCCACCATTTCCCCAAAGTAAGAAATTGACATTAAAGAGGGGGATTGAGATGTTGCCACCTTTGAAGATCGAAAACCCCACTTCTTTAGAGGAGACGGAGAATTTAAACGACCAATTTTGTAGCAACTTAACTTTAGAAAGAGGTGCTTTCCTGATAACCCACAAGTATAGGGGATCGCAACAGTTTTCGAGGGTAGAGTATTCAACCAAAATTTATTGATTCGACACAAGGGGAGCTAAAGAATATTCTCAAGTATTAGCAGCTGAGTTGTCAATTCAACCACACCTGGATAACTTAGTATCTGCAGCAAAGTATTTAGTAGCAAAGTAGTGTGATAGTAATGGTAATAGTGGCAAAAGTAACTATAGCAGTTTTGTAGTAATTGTAACAGTAGCAACGGAAAAATAAATAAGCGAAGCACAATATGTGAAAAGCTTGTAGGCATTGGATCAGTGATGGATAATTATGTCAGATACAACTCATCATGTAATAGTTATAACATAGGGTGACACAGAACTAGCTCCAGTTCATCAATGTAATGTAGGCATGTATTCCGAATATAGTCATACGTGCTTATGTAAAAGAACTTGCATGACATCTTTTGTCCTACCCTCTGATGTCTACTACACAACCTTCTTCTTGTAGACGTTGTTGGGCCTGCAAGTGCACATGTTTGTAGGACAGTAGCAAATTTCCCTCAAGTAGATGACCTAAGGTTTATCAATTCGTAGGAGGCATAGGATGAAGATGGTCTCTCTCAAACAACCCTGCAACCAAATAACAAAAAGTCTCTTGTGTCCCCAACACACCCAATACAATGGTAAATTGTATAGGTGCACTAGTTCGGCGAAGATATGGTGATACAAGTGCAAAATAGATAGTAGATATAGGTTTTTGTAATCTGAAATAATAAAAACAGCAAGGTAACAAGTGGTAAAAGTGAGCGTAAACGGTATTGCCATGATAGGAAACAAGGCCTAGGGTTCATACTTTCACTAGAGCAAGTTCTCTCAACAATAATAACATAGATAGAACATATGACAAGCCCTCAACATGCAACAAAGAGTCACTCCAAAGCCACTAATAGCGGAGAACAAATATAGAGATTATGGTCGGGTACGAAACCACCACAAAGCTATTCTTTCGGATCGATCTATAGAAGAGTTGGTACTAGAATAACACCTTAAGATACAAATCAACCAAAACTCTAATGTCACCTAGATACTCCATTGTCACCTCAAGTATCCGTGGGCATGATTATACGATATGCATCACACAATCTCAGATTCATCCAACCAACATAAAAGTACTTCAAAGAGTGCCCCAAAGCTACTACCGGAGAGTCAAGAATGTGTGCCAACCCCTATGCATAGGTTCCCAAGTGTCACGAAACCCGCAAGTTGATCACCAAAACATACATCAAGTGGATCAATAGAATAACCCATTGTCACCACGGTTATCCCATGCAAGACATACATCAAGTGTTCATAAAAGACTCAATTCAATAAGATAACTTCAAAAGGGGAAACTCAATTCATCACAAGAGAGTAGAGGGGGAGAAACATCATAAGATCCAACTACAATAGCAAAGCTCGGGATACATCAAGATCATGCCATAGATGGAACACGAGAGAGAACACGAGAGAGAGAGAGAGAGATCAAACACATAGCTACTAGTACATACCCTCAGCCCCGAGGGTGAACTACTCCCTCCTCGTCATGGATTGCGCCGGGATGATGAAGATGGCCACCGGTGATGGGACCCCCCTCCGGCAGGGTATCGGAACGGGGTCCTGATTGGTTTTTGGTGGCTACAGAGGCTTGCGGCGGGGGAACTCCCGATCTATCTTCTATTCTGGAAGTTTTAGGGTACGTAGGTATATATGGGTGCAGGGAGAACGTCGGTGGAGCTACGGGGGGCCCATGAGGTAGGGGGGCGCGCCCAGGGGGGAGGGCGCACCCCCCACCCTCGTGAGCACCTCCCATATCTTCTGACGTGGGGTCCAAGTCCATCAGGTGGGTTTCCTTCCAAAAATAACTTCTCCAGTTGATTTCATTCCGTTTTGACTCCGTCTGATATTCCTTTTCCTCGAAACACTGAAATAGGCATAAAACAGCAAATCTGGGCTGGGCCTCCGGTTAATAGGTTAGTCCCAAAAATAATATAAAAGTGGATAATAAAGCCCAATATTGCCTAAAATAGTAGATAAAGTAGCATGGAGCAATCAAAAATTATAGATACGTTGGAGACGTATCAAAGCATCCCCAAGCTTAATTCATGCTCGTCCTCGAGTAGGTAAATGATAAAAAAGAATTTTTGATGCGGAGTGATACTTTGGCATAATTTCAATGTAAATCTTCTTAATCATGGTATGAATATTCAGATCCGAAAGATTCAAGACAAAAGTTCATATTGACACAAAAATAATAATACTTCAAGCATACTAATCAAAGCAATCATGTCTTCTCAAAACAACATGGCCAAAGAAAGTTCATCCCTACAAAATCATATAGTTAGGCTATGCTTCATTTTCATCACACAAAGATGTTCCCAACTTCTATACCGCCGATGACAAGCCAAGCAATTGTTTCATACTCAAATAATTTCAAACTTTTTCAACCTTCACGCAATACATGAGCGCGAGCCATGGATATAGCACTATGGGTGGAATAGAATATGATGATGGGGATTGTGTGGAGAAGACAAAAAAAAGGAGAAAGTCTCACATTGACGAGGCTAATCAACGGGCTATGGAGATGCCCATCAATTGATGTCAACATGAGGAGTAGGGATTGCCATGCAACGGATGCACTAGAGCTATGAATGCTCAACAAAAGAAAACTAGTGGGTGTGCATCCAACTTGCTTGCTCATGAAGACCTAGGGAATTTGAGGAAGCCCATCGTAGGAATATACAAGCCAAGTTCTATAATGAAAAATTCCCATTAGTATAAAAAGACAACTTATGAGACTCACTACATGAAGAACAAGGTGCTACTTTGAAGCACAATATATGAGACTCACTATATGAAGAACAAGGTGCTACTTTGAAGCACAAGTGTGGTAAAAGGATAGTAACATTGTCCCTTCTCTCTTTTTCTCTCATTTTTTTATTTATTTTTTTTATTTTTTTATTTGGGCCTTTTCTCCTTTTTTTATGGCCTTTTTTTTATTTGGGCTTCCTTGGCCTCTTTTTTTTTCGTTCGGAGTCTCATCCCGACTTGTGGGGGAATCACAGTCTCCATCATCCTTTCCTCACTTGGGACAATGCTCTAATAATGATGATCATCACACTTTTATTTTTCTTACAACTCAACAATTACAACTCGAAACTAGAACAAGATATGACTCTATATGAATGCCTCCGGCGGTGTACTGGGATGGTGCAATGAATCAAGAGTGACATGTATGAAAAATAATGCATGGTGGCTTTGCCACAAATACGATGTCAACTACAAGATCATGCAATGGCAATATGACAAAAGTAAAGTATGTCATGATGAACGGAACGGTGGAAAGTTGCATGGCAATATATCTCGGAATGGCTATGGAAATGCCATAATAGGTAGGTATGGTGGCTGTTTTGAGGAAGATATGAGGAGGTTTATGTGTGAAAGAGCGTATCATATCACGGGGTTTGGATGCACCGGTGAAGTTTGCACCAACTCTCAATGTGAGAAAGGGCAATGCACGGTACCGAAGTGGCTAGCAAAGGCGGAAAGGTGAGAGTGCGTATAATCCATGGACTCAACATTAGTCAAAAGAACTCATATACTTATTGCAAAAATTTAGAAGCCATCAAAAATCAAGTACTACGCACAATGCTCCTAGGGGGATAGATTGGTAGGAAAAGACCATCGCTCGTCCCCGACCGCCACTCATAAGGATGCATAAGCCAGGTACACTTCATGCTTCAAATTTGTTACACAACTTTACCCATACGTGCATGCTACGGGACTTGCAAACTTCAACACAAGTATTTTTCAAATTCACAACTACTCAACTAGCACGACTTTGATATTATTACCTCCATATCTCAAAACAATTATTAAGCATTAAATTTATCTTAGTATTCAATTCACTCAAAAGAAAGTTTCACATATCTTGAACACTAAGTATATTAACATTAAGCAAATTACCATGCTATTAATGACTCTCAAAATAATCGAAGTGAAGCATGAGAGATAACAAATCCACCACCGTGCTCTAAAAGATATAAGTGAAGTACTAGAGCAAAAATTATCACGCTCAAAAGATATAAGTGAAGCACATAGAGTATTCTTGAAAATTCCAATTTGTGTAAGACTCTCTATCATTAAAGAATTTCAGATCTTGATACTTATTCAAACAGCAAGCAAAGCTAAAGAAAATTACATTGCAAGGATAGCACAACTCATGTGAAGAAGCAAAAACTTAGGCTCAACCGATACTAACCGATAGTTGTTGAAGAAGAAAGGCGGGATGCCTACCGGGGCATCCCCAAGCTTAGATGCTTGAGACTTCTTGAAATATTATCTTGGGGTGCCTTGGTCATCCCCAATCTTGAGCTTTTGTGTCTCCTTAGTTCCTCTCATATCATGGTTTCTCTTTTTATCAAAAGCTTCATTCACAACAAACTCAACAAGAACTCGTGAGATAGATTAGTATAAACCAATGCAAAACCTTATCATATTCTACCGTAACAAATCACTTAAATTATTATTCAACATTTCATACTAAATGCCTCTGTATATTTAATACTCCTATCATCAAATAGAATCATTAAGCAAGCAAACATATGCAAACAATGCAACCATAACAGCAATCTGCCAAAACAGTACAGTCTGTAAAGAATGCAAGAGTATCGATACTTCCCTGACTCCAAAAAATATGAACTAAAATTCCCACTGTAGTAAATTTATCAGAGCTCATTATTAAAAAAGATTCAACGTTAGACCATGCTCTGACTTTTCTAGGGAATTTTTGCAACAGCAGTAAACTTTCTGTTTTCAAACAGCAACATGCAAACTAGCAAAATAAGCATGGCAAAGGCTATCCTTGACTTATTTATTGAAACTAAAGAGGCAAAACACAATTCTAACTAACAGAAAGCAAAAACTAACAAAAGAAATTGACGCTCCAAGCAAAACACATATCATGTGGTGAATAAAAATATAGCTCCAAGTAAAGTTACCGATGAACGAAGACGAAAGAGGGGATGCCTTCCTGGGCATCCCCAAGCTTAGTTGCTTGGTTGTCCTTGAATATTACCTTGGGGTGCCTTGGGAATCCCCATGCTTAGGCTCTTTCCACTCCTTATTCCATTGTCCATCGAATCGTTACCCAAAACTTGAAAACTTCAACCACACAAAACTCAACACAAAACTCGTAAGCTCCGTTAGTATAAGAAAATAAAACCACCACTTAGGTACTGCAATGAACTCATTATAAATTCATATTGGTGTAATATCTACTGTATTACAACTTATCTATGGTTCATACCCTCCGATACTACTCATAGATTCATCAAAATAAGCAAACAACACATAGAAAACAGAATCTGTCAAAAACAGAACAGTCTGTAGTAATCTGTATAAAACCTATACTTCTGGAACCCCAAAAATTATGAAATAAATTGATGGACCTGAGTAATTTGTCTATTAATCATATGAAAAAATAATAAACCTAAAATCACTCTCCAGTGAAAAATGGCAGCTAATCTCGTGAGCGCTAAAGTTTCTGTTTTTCACAGCAAGATCGTATAAACTTCACCCAAGTCTTCCCAAAGGTTCTACTTGGCACTTTATTGAAACAAAAGCTATAAAACATGATTACTACAACAGCATAATCATGTGGACACAAAACAGTAAGGATACATATTGGGCTGTCTCCCAACAAGCGCTTTTCTTTAATGCCTTTTAGCTAGGCATGATGATGACAATGATGCTCACATAAAAGATAAGAATTGAAACATAACGGGAGCATCATGAAGCATATGACTAGCACATTTAAGTCTAACCCACTTCCTATTCATAGGGATTTTGTGAGCAAACAACTTATGGGAACAATAATCATCTTGCATAGGATGGCACAACAAGCATAATTTCAAGAATTTAAGCACATAGAGAGGAAACTTGACATTATTGCAATTCCTACAAGCATATGTTCCTCCCTCATAATAATTTTCAGTAGCATCATGAATGAATTCAACAATATAACCAGCACCTAAAGCATTCTTTTCATGATCTACAAGCATAGAAAATTTTCTACTCTCCACATAAGCAAACTTCTTCTTTATAGCATACGTATCATCACAATAATCATCATAAATAGGAGGCATGCTTTCATCATAGTAAATTTGCTCATCAAGGCTTGGGGGACAAAATATATCATATTCATCAAACATAGCTTCCCCAAGCTTGTGGCTTTGCATATCATTAGCATCATGGATATTCAAGGAATTCATACTAATAACATTGCAATCATGCTCATCATTCACATATTTAGTTCCAAACATTCTATAGATTTATTCTTCAAGCACTTGAGCACAATTATCATTTCCATCATACTCATGAAAGATATTAAAAAGGAGAAGCGTATGAGACAAACTCAACTCCATTTTTTTTGTAGTTTTCTTTTGTAAACTAGAGTAGTGCTAAAACAAGAAACAAAAAGATTAAATTGCAAGATCTAAATATATACCTTCACTTACCTAGCCTCCCCGACAACGGCGCCAGAAAAGAGCTTGATGTCTACTACACAACCTTCTTCTTGTAGAGTATTCAACCAAAATTTATTGATTCGACACAAGGGGAGCCAAAGAATATTCTCAAGTATTAGCAGCTGAGTTGTCAATTCAACCACACCTGGATAACTTAGTATCTGTAGCAAAGTATTTAGTAGCAAAGTAGTGTGATAGTAATGGTAATAGTGGCAAAAGTAACTATAGCAGTTTTGTAGTAATTGTAACAGTAGCAACGGAAAAGTAAATAAGCGAAGCACAATATGTGAAAAGCTTGTAGGCATTGGATCAGTGATGGATAATTATGTCAGATACAACTCATCATGTAATAGTTATAACATAGGGTGACACAGAACTAGCTCCAGTTCATCAATGTAATGTAGGCATGTATTCCGAATATAGTCATACGTGCTTATGTAAAAGAACTTGCATGACATCTTTTGTCCTACCCTTTGATGTCTACTACACAACCTTCTTCTTGTAGACGTTGTTGGGCCTGCAAGTGCACATGTTTGTAGGACAGTAGCAAATTTCCCTCAAGTAGATGACCTAAGGTTTATCAATTCGTAGGAGGCATAGGATGAAGATGGTCTCTCTCAAACAACCCTGCAACCAAATAACAAAAAGTCTCTTGTGTCCCCAACACACCCAATACAATGGTAAATTGTATAGGTGCACTAGTTCGGCGAAGAGATGGTGATACAAGTGCAAAATAGATAGTAGATATAGGTTTTTCTAATCTGAAATAATAAAAACAGCAAGGTAACAAGTGGTAAAAGTGAGCGTAAACGGTATTGCAATGATAGGAAACAAGGCCTAGGGTTCATACTTTCACTAGTGCAAGTTCTCTCAACAATAATAACATAGATAGAACATATGACAAGCCCTCAACATGCAACAAAGAGTCACTCCAAAGCCACTAATAGCGGAGAACAAACGTAGAGATTATGGTCGGGTAAGAAACCACCACAAAGCTATTCTTTCGGATCGATCTATAAAAGAGTTTGTGCTAGAATAACACCTTAAGATACAAATCAACCAAAACCCTAATGTCACCTAGATACTCCATTGTCACCTCAAGTATCCGTGGGCATGATTATACGATATGCATCACACAATCTCAGATTCATCCAACCAACATAAAAGTACTTCAATGAGTGCCCCAAAGCTACTACCGGAGAGTCAAGAACGTGTGCCAACCCCTATGCATAGGTTCCCAAGTGTCACGAAACCCGCAAGTTGATCACCAAAACATACATCAAGTGGATCAATAGAATAACCCATTGTCACCACGGTTATCCCACGCAAGACATACATCAAGTGTTCATAAAAGACTCAATCCAATAAGATAACTTCAAAAGGGGAAACTCAATTCATCACAAGAGAGTAGAGGGGGAAACATCATAAGATCCAACTACAATAGCAAAGCTCGGGATACATCAAGATCGTGCCATAGATGGAACACGAGAGAGAACATGAGAGAGAGATCAAACACATAGCTACTGGTACATACCCTCAGCCCCGAGGGTGAACTACTCCCTCCTCGTCATGGATTGCGCCGGGATGATGAAGATGGCCACCGGTGATGGGATCCCCCTCCGGCAGGGTGCCGGAACAGGGTCCTGATTGGTTTTTGGTGGCTACAGAGGCTTGCGGCGGCGGAACTCCCGATCTATCTTCTGTTCTGGAAGTTTTAGGGTACGTAGGTATATATGGGTGCAGGGAGAACGTCGGTGGAGCTATGGGGGCCCCACGAGGTAGGGGGGCGCGCCCAGGGGGAGGGCGCGCCCCCCACCCTCGTGAGCACCTCCCGTATCTTCTGATGTGGGGTCCAAGTCCATCAGGTGGGTTTCCTTCCAAAAATAACTTCTCCAGTTGATTTCATTCCGTTTTGACTCCGTCTGATATTCCTTTTCCTCAAAACACTGAAATAGGCATAAAACAGCAAATCTGGGCTGGGCCTCCGGTTAATAGGGGGCACGCCCAGGGGGAGGGGGCGCACCCCCACCCTCGTGGACAGGGTGTGGGCCCCCTGGCCTTGATTCTTTTGCCAGTATTTTTTATATTTTCCAAAAGTTATCTCCGTGGATTTTCAGGTCATTCCGAGAACTTTTGTTTTCTGCACAATAAACAACACCATGGCAGTTCTGCTGAAAACAGCGTCAGTCCGGGTTAGTTTCATTTAAATCATTCAAGTTAGAGTCCAAAACAAGGGCAAAAGTGTTTGGAAAAGTAGATACGTTGGAGACGTATCAACTCCCCAAGCTTAAATGTTTGCTTGTCCTCAAGCAATTCAGTTGATAAACTGAAAGTGATGAAGAAAAACTTTTACAAACTCTATTTGCTCTTGTTGTTGTAAATATGTAAAGCCAACATTCAAGTTTTCAGCAAAGATTATGAACTAACCATATTCACAATAACACTTAGGTCTCATGTTTACTCATATCAATGGCATAATCAACTAGCGAGCAATAATAATAAATCTCGGATGACAACACTTTCACAAAACAATCATAATATGATATAACAAAATGGTATCTCGCTAGCCCTTTCTGAGACCGCAAAACATAAATGCAGAGCACCTTTAAAGGTCAAGGACTGACTAAACATTGTAATTCATGGTAAAGGAGATCCAATCAAGTCATACCCAATATAAACTAATAGTAATGCATGCAAATGACAGTGTGCTCTCCAGCGGGTGCTTTTTAATAAGAGGGTGATGACTCAACATAAAAGTAAATAGATAGGCCCTTCGCACAGGGAAGCAGGGATTTGTAGAGGTGCTAGAGCTCGGTTTTAAAATAGAGATGAGTAACAATTTGAGCAGTATACTTTCACTATCAATGCAACAACTATGAGATGGCGATATCTTCCATACTACATACATTATAGGCGGTTCCCAAACAGAATGGTAAAGTTTATACTCCCCCACCACCAACAAGCACACTCCACGGCCATCCGAAACAACGGGGTACCGTCCATACAAACAACAGTCCTGGGGGAGTTTTGTTTTAATTATTTTGATTTGCTTTGATCTTTTTTATCATGGGACTGGGCATCCCGGTTGCCAGCCATTTTCTCGTGAATGAGGAGCGGAGTCCACTCCCCTTGAGAATAACCCACCTAGCATGGAAGATACAGACATCCCTAGTTGAAACATGAGCTGCTCGAGCATACAAAATAGAATTTTATTGGTTTGGAGTTTGGCACGTACAAATTTACTTGGAATGGCAGGTAAATACCGCATATAGGAAGGTATGGTGGACTCATATGGAATAACTTTGGGGTTTATGGAGTTTGGATGCACAAGCAGTATTCCCACTTAGTACAGGTGAAGGCTAGCAAAAGACTGGGAAGCGACCAACTGAGAGAGCGACAATAGTCATGAACATGCATTAAAATTAATCGACACTGAGTGCAAGCATGAGTAGGATATAATCCACCATGAACATAAATATCGTGAAGGCTATGTTGATTTTGTTTCAACTACATGCGTGAACATGTGCCAAGTCAAGTCACTCGAATCATTCAATGGAGGACACCATCCTATCATACCACATCATAACCATTTTAATAGCATGTTGGCATGCAAGGTAAACCATTATAAGCTCCTAGCTAATTAAGCATGGCATAAGCAACTATAATCTCTAAATGTCATTGCAAACATGTTTATTCATAATAAGCTGAATCAGGAACGATGAACTCATCATATTTACAAAAACAAGAGAGGTCGAGTTCATACCAGCTTTTCTCATCTCAATCAGTCCCTCATATTTCATCATTATTGCCTTTCACTTGCACGACCGAACAGTGTGTATAATAATAATAGTGCACGTGCATTGGACTAAGCTGGAATCTGCAAGCATTCAATTCAAGAGAGAGGACAAAGTAATATGGGCTCTAAGTTAAATAAACAATCATGCATATGAGAGCCACTAAACATTTGCATTAAGGTCTTCTCCTCTCGACCCCCAAAGGAAAGAAAAGAAATAAAACTATTTACATGGGAAAGCTCCCAACAAGCAAAAGAAGAACAAGAAATCTTTTTGGTTTTTCATTTTAATTACTACTACAAGCATGGAAAGTAAACTAACTAATTTTTTTTGATTTTCCTAAGGTTTATCAAACACACAAGAAGAAAGCTAGAAAAAGAAATTAAACTAGCATGGATAATACAATGAAAGAGTATGAGCACCGACAACTAGAATAGTGTGTGAACATGAATGTAAAGTTGGTGTGAAATACGTACTCCCCCAAGCTTAGGCTTTTGGCCTAAGTTAGTCTAATGCCAAGGATAGCCTGGATGATATCCGAAGTTATAACTAGGGTCGTACTGAGATGCAGCGGCCAATGCATCCTGAGCTGCGGCATGTTGGTGAGCTACCTCCGCTCTCCTTTCGTGTTCAGCTGCCTCCTCCCTAGTGACAACATATCTTTGTTTTGCTTGGTAATCAAAAAGGGAAGGAGCAGGGAGAGTAACATGGACAACGCGACGTATGTCAAAGATTAGTCGATACTGGAGGAATTGTTCATTCCTCACAAGAAAACGGTGCCTGACCATAGCGTCAAAATCTAAATAAGCGGCAGGCAACTCTATATCACCCTCACGTGGGGATATACCAAGATAATTAGCAACACTGGTTGCATAAATTCCTCCAAATAAATCTCCAGATATACCATTATTATGCAACCTACGTGCAACTATTGCCCCCAAGTTATAATCTTTATTTCCTAATACAGCACTCTTGAGGACACAAAGATCAGGGACACACATGTGACAAGCTTCATCTTTACCGTTAATGCACCTACCAATGAAGAGAGCAAAATAATGTATAGCAGGAAAGTGAATGCTCCCTATGGTAGCTTGTGCTATATCCCTAGATTCTCCCACAGTGATACTAGCAAGGAAGTCTTTATATTCAGATTTGTGGGGTTCATGAACATTGCCCCACTGCGGGAGTTTGCAAGCAGTAGTAAAATCTTCTAGGTCCATGGTATAAGATTCATCATAAATATCAAACAGGACATTCTGAGAATTACGCGAAGATGTAAATTTAAACCTTCTCACGAATGAATCAGTTAATTGGTAGTACTGAGGACACTTATCTTGTATGAAGTCCTCAAGATCGGCATTACGCACATATGCGTCAAATTCATCCTTGATGCCTGCATTGACCATAAAATCCTCTGGCGGCCATTCACAAGCCCGCACTTCAGCTTCCCTTGGTGGTTCATCGTCTTGCTCGCGCATAGCATGCCTAGGTCCTTTCTTTGTTGAGGAACTACCCTGGTACATTCTCCTGGACATATTTCCTCCTCTGAAAAATTTCTGAAATTTTTAGTGACTTCAAAATAAAAGTGAATCAAATTAACCAAGATTGCTAGCAACTACTCCCACAAGTGCCTAGAGCCTACATCATGCATTAGAATTACTTGGGACCTCATAAATTTGACATGCAAGCTCAAGAACAGGGTCACCTATGCAGCAAAAATTTGCAATGAATAAAGCACTAGAACAAAAACTAATTGGACCAACGGAGGAGTCACATACCAAGCAACAATCTCCCAAAGCAGTTTTGTGAATGGAGCTTTGAGCAAGGAGATTGAAAATCGCAGCAAAATGAGCTAGAACTCGTGCTTGAGCAGGATGTGGATTTTTTTTGGGAGGAAGATGGAGTGTGTGGGTGCAGGAATAAGTGGAGGGGGCCACCGTGGGCCCACGAGACAGGGGGGCGCACCCTCCACCCTCGTGGCCAGGTGCTTGCCCCCTGCTGTGTTTTCAGTGCCTAAAATCCTCAAATATTCCATAAAAATCATACTAAATTTGCAGGGCATTTGGAGCACTTTTATTTTCGGGATATTTTTTATTGCACAGATAATTCAGAAAACAGATAGATAATACTATTTTGCTTTATTTATTCTAAATAACAGGAAGTAAAAAGAGGGTAGAGAAGGTTGTGCCTTCTAGTTTCATCCATCTCATGATCATCAAAATGAATCCACTAACAAGGTTGATCAAGTCTTGTTAACAAACTCATTCCGAATAACATGGAACCGGAGAAATTTCGAATAACACTAGGTTACCTCAATGGGTATATGAACATCCCCAACAATAAGAATATCATACTTTTTCTTGACAATAGGAAGAGGAAATTCAAAACCTCCAATAATGATAGTTTAAACTTTTCCAATAGAATTGATGCTAGGAACTTGAGGTTGTTTCCTCGGAAAGTGTACTGCATGCTCATTACCATTAACATGAAAAGTGACATTGCCTTTGTTGCAATCAATAACAGCCCCTGCAGTATTCAAAAAGGGTCTACCAAGGATAATCGACATACTATCGTCCTCGGGAATATCAAGAATAACAAAGTCCGTTAAGATAGTGACATTTGCAACCACAACAGGCACATCCTCACAAATACCGACAGGTATAGCAGTTGATTTATCAGCCATTTGAAAAGATATTTCAGTAGGTGTCAACTTATTCAATTCAAGTCTACGATATAAAGAGAGAGTCATAACACTAACACCGTCTCCAAGATCACATAAAGCAGTTTTAACATAATTTCTTTTAACGGAGCATGGTATGGTTGGTACCCCTGGATCTCCAAGTTTCTTTGGTATTCCACCCTTAAAAGTGTAATTAGCAAGCATGGTGGAAATTTCAGCTTCCGCTATCTTTCTTTTATTTGTAATGATATCCTTCATATATTTAGCATAAGGATTTACTTTAAGCATATCAGTTAAACACATACGTAAGAAGATAGGTCTAATCATTTCAGCAAAGCGCTCAAAATCCTCATCATCCTTTGTCTTGGATGGTTTAGGAGGAAAGGGCATGGGTTTCTGAACCCATAGTTCTCTTTCTTTACCGTGCTTCCTAGCAACAAAATCTCTCTTATCATAACATTGATTCTTTGATTGTGGGTTATCAAGATCAACAGCAGGTTCAATCTCTACATCATTATTATTGCTAGGTTGAGCATCAACATGAACATTATCATTAACATTATCACTAGGTTCATGTTCATCACCTGATTGTGTTTCAGCATCAGAAATAGAAATATCATTGGGATTCTCAGGTGTGTCTACAACAGGTTCACTAGAAGCATGCAAAGTCCTATCATTTTTTCTTTTTCTTCTTTTTAGAAGGACTAGGTGCATCTAAATTATTTCTCTGAGAATCCTGCTCGATTCTCTTAGGGTGGCCTTCAGGATACAAAGGTTCCCGAGTCATTCTACCAGTTCTAGTAGCCACTCTAATAGCAAAGTCATGTTTATTATTTAATTCATCGAGCAAATCACTTTGAGCTTTAAGTACTTGTTTAGCTTGAGTGGTAACCATAGAAGCATATTTGCTAATGAGTTTAAGTTCACCTTTAACTCTAGCCATATAATCACTCAAGCGTCCAATCTTGAAAGAAGTATTCTTTAATTCTCTACCAACATAAGCATTAAAACTTTCTTGTCTAGCCATAAAGTCATCAAATTCATCTAAGCATGGGCTATGAAATTTAGTAGACGGAATTTCAACCTTATCATATCTATAGAGAGAATTTACCTTTACTACCTGTGTCGGGTTATCAAGACAATGTGTTTCTTCAATAGGCGGTATATTAAGACCATGTATTTCTTCAATAGGAGGTAAATTCTTAACATCTTCAGCTTTAATACCTTTTCTTTCATTGATTTCTTTGCCTCTTGCATATCTTCAGGACTGAGAAATAGAACACCCCTCTTCTTCGGAGTTGGTTTAGGGATAGGCTCAGGAGTTGGCTCAATTGGCTTAGGAATTGCCTCAGGAATTGGCTCAAGAAGAGTCCAATTATTTTCATTAGTCAACATATTATTCAATAGTAATTCAGCTTGGTCGACTATTCTTTCCCTGAAAACACAACCAGCACAACTATCCAAGTAGTCCTTGGAATCATCGGTTAGTCCATTATAAAAGATATCAAGTATTTCATTTTTCTTAAGAGGATGATCAGGCAAAGCATTAAGTAATCGGAGAAGCCTCCCCCAAGCTTGTGGGAGACTCTCTTCTTCGATTTGCACAAAATTATATATTTCCCGCAAGGCAGCTTGTTTCTTATGAGCAGGGAAATATTTAGCAGAGAAGTAATAAATCATATCCTTGGGACTACGCACACAACCAGGATCAAGAGAATTAAACCAAGTTTTAGCATCACCCTTTAATGAGAACGGAAATATCTTAAGGATATAATAATAGCGAGACTTCTCATCATTAGTGAACAGGGTGGCCATATCATTTAACTTGGTAAGATGTGCCACAACAGTTTCAGATTCATAGCCATAAAAATGATCAGATTCAACCAAAGTAATTATCTCAGGATCAACAGAGAATTCATAATCCTTATTAGTAACAAAGATAGGTGAAGTAGCAAAAGCAGGGTCATATTTCATTCTAGCATTTAGAGTTTTCTATTTAAGTTTAGCTAGTAATTTCTTAAGATCAGATCTATCACTGCAAGCAAAAAGATCTCTAGTAGTTTCTTCATCCATAACATAACCCTCAGGAACAACATGCAATTCATACTTAGGGGGAGAACCTTCATCATCACTATCATCAATAATTTCATCTTCAATAATTTCATTCTCTCTAACCCTAGCAAGTTGTTCATCTAGAAATTCACCTAATGGCAAAGTAGTATCAACCACAGAAGTAGTTTCATCATAAGCATCATGCATAGCAGAAGTGGCATCATCAATAACATGTGACATATCAGAATTCATAGCAGTAGCAGGTTTAGGTGTCGCAAGCTTACTCAAAACGTAAGGAGAATCTAGTGCAGAGCTAGATGGCAGTTCCTTACCTCCCCTCGTAGTTGAGGGAAAAATCTTAGTTCTTGCGTCTTTCAAGTTCTTCATAGTGATCAGCAGATATAAATCCCAAGTGACTCAA
The DNA here is from genome assembly GCF_018294505.1 of Triticum aestivum. NCBI lineage: Eukaryota > Viridiplantae > Streptophyta > Magnoliopsida > Poales > Poaceae > Triticum > Triticum aestivum. The sequence continues at coordinate 304,580,544 of NC_057810.1, read as the reverse complement.
AGAATAGAGCTATGCACCCCGGCAACGGCGCCAGAAAATAGTCTTGATAACCACAAGTATAGGGGATCGCAACAGTTTTTGAGGGTAGAGTATTCAACCCAAATTTATTGATTCGACACAAGGGGAGCCAAAGAATATTCTCAAGTATTAGCAGTTGAGTTGTCAATTCAACCACACCTAGATAACTTAGTATCTGCAGCAAAGTATTTAGTAGCAAAGTAGTATGATAGTAATGGTAATAGTGGCAAAAGTAACGATAGCAGTTTTGTAGTAATTGTAACAGTAGCAATGGAAAAGTAAATAAGCGAAGCACAATATGTGAAAAGCTCGTAGGCATTGGATCAGTGATGGATAATTATGTCGGATGCAATTCATCATGTAATAGTTATAACATAGGGTGACACAGAACTAGCTCCAGTTCATCAATGTAATGTAGGCATGTATTCCGAATATAGTCATACGTGCTTATGGAAAAGAACTTGCATGACATCTTTTGTCCTACCCTCCCATGGCAGCGGGGTCCTAATGGAAACTAAGGGATATTAAGGCCTCCTTTTAATAGAGTACCGGACCAAAGCATTAGCACTTAGTGAATACATGAACTCCTCAAACTACGGTCATCACCGAGAAGTATCCTGATTATTGTCACTTCGGGGTTGTCAGATCATAACACATAATAGGTGACTATAGACTTGCAAGATAGGATCAAGAAATCATATATATTCATGAAAACATAATAGGTTCAGATCTGAAATCATGGCACTCGGGCCCTAGTGACAAGCATTAAGCATAGCAAAGTCATAGCAACATCAATCTTAGAACATAGTGGATACTAGGGATCAAACCCTAACAAAACTAAGTTGATTACATGGTAAATCTCATCCAACCCATCACCGTCCAGCAAGCCTGCGATGGAATTACTCACGCACGGCGGTGAGCATCATGAAATTGGTGATGGAGGATGGTTGATGATGACGATGGTGACGAATCCCCCTCTTCGGAGCCCCAAATGGACTCCAGATCAGCCCTCCCGAGAGAGATTAGGGCTTGGCGGCGACTCTGTATCGTAAAACGCAATGAAACTTTCTCTCTGATTTTTTTCTCCGTGAAATGGAATATATAGAGTTGGAGTTGAGGTCGGTGGAGCAGCAGGGGGCCCACGAGACAGGGGGCGCACTGGGGGAGGGGGCGCGCCTCCCACCCTCGTGGACAGGGTGTGGGGCCCTGGCCTTGATTCTTTTGCCAGTATTTTCTATATTTTCCAAAAGTTATCTCCATGGATTTTCAGGTCATTCCGAGAACTTTTGTTTTCTGCACAATAAACAACAGCATGGCAGTTCTGCTGAAAACAGCGTCAGTCCGGGTTAGTTTCATTCAAATCATGCAAGTTAGAGTCCAAAACAAGGGCAAAAGTATTTGGAAAAGTAGATATGTTGGAGACATATCATCTCCCTCCAAAGCAAGAAAGAAGAATTGTGCTTACAGATTCTTCTGTGAGCCTGAGCTAAGATCTAGTGAATTCAGCAACCAGTAAGAACTTTTCGAGATCCTTGCCATCTTCATAGTTGATGGGAACTCCCCATTTCGTCCAAACCTCGGCAACGAAGTCCTGCCAGACGTCAAAGTTGAGATCTGTGAGTGCCATGGAGAAGAGATGGCACCCTGGACGTCGGAGCGGTGCGATTGATGTGGGCGGTGGGTGCAAAAGAGCGTGGACGCCGGAGCCGGAGTGGCCACCAGCAGCTAGGGGCGGAGCTATGTGTTGTACCCATTTGCTAACTGCATGGCATGTCATGCTTTACCTCCCACTATTCCAGCAAAAGTAGTTAAAAACCTTTACACTATTTTTTGTAAGATTAATGCCAAGGACACTTCTGAGGAGCTGCTAGTAAACAGGACAGAGATGATCAAGAGCACCATCCCAACAAAGGAGACTGAGGGAGTCCTGGATTAAGGGGTCCTTGGATGGTCGGACTATTAACATGGGTCAGACTGTTGGGCTATGAAGATACAAGACAGAAGACTTCTTCCCGTGTCCGTATGGGACTCTCCTTTGCGTGAATGGCAAGCTTGATGATTTGGATATGTTGATTCCTTTCTCTATAACCGGTTTTGTATAACCCTAGTCCCCTCCGGTGTCTATATAAACCAGAGGGTTTAGTCCATAGGGCAGAATCATAATCACATAGTCTAGACTTCTAGGGTTTTAGCCATTACGATCTCATGGTAGATCAACTCGTGTAATACCCACATTCATCAAGATCAATCAAGCAGGAAGTAGGGTATTACCTCCATAGAGAGGGCCCGAACCTAGGTAAACATCGTCACTAAAAGGTTTTGATGGCTCCTTCAATCATCTACAAAAATGCGGTCTAGGGGGATGTTTTCTCCCCGGACAGATTTTCGTATTCGGCGGCTTCACACTGCGGGCCAACTCGCTTGGCCATCTGGAGCAGATCGATAGCTATGCCCCTGGCCATCAGGTCAGGTTTGGAAGCTTGAATTACATTGCCGATATCCGCGGAGACTTGATCTTCGATGGGTTCGAGCCCTTTCCGGCCGCTTCCCGCTGTCTCGATGAACATGACCTAAATTTGTCATCAAGCCGCACTCAGGGGATAACACCTGTACCCACTCTAGCCCTAGATCCAGAGCAGATTGCGTCGTCCAAAGACGGGAAGCTTAACCCCGTTGCTGAAGCTGCAGACTCAGCAGCGATAGATCCGCACACAGATCCAACCTCGAGTGGGCCCTGTGTCATCGAAACCTCGGATTCGTCTCCGGCCATAGGTTCTGAACCTCTTGCATCCGCGCCCATCGAACCTGGTCGGGCGCCGATCGTTGAGTTCAGCTCCGCGGACATCTTATGACACTCGCCTTTTGCCGATGTTCTGAACTCATTAAGAGCCCTCTCCTTATCAGGAGAATCTCAGCTGAACTATATCCGGTTCAAATTGGAAGCTGAGGGCGAAGAATTTCGCTTCCCACCCACCACCCACTGCATAGCCACTGTCGAAGACTTAACCGACATGCTTGATTACGACTCCGAAGACATCGACGGTATGGACGACGATGCCGGAGAGGAGCAGGCACAAAAACCACCGCTTACAGGGTGCTGGACAGCCACCTCCTCGTATGACGTATACATGGTGGATACACCCAAAGAGAACAACGGTGACAATGAAAATCCAGTCGAGGATAAGCCTCCTGAGATATAGCCAAAGTGTCGGCGTCAGCGGCGCCGCTCTAAGCCATGCCGTGGTAAAAACAACAATACCGTCATAGGAGAAAACAATACTCTGGACGATGCCGAAGATAATGAAGACCCCGTTGAGCCAACCTCCGAACAGGATGAACGGAAAGATGGGAGAGTTAGCCCTGACGAACAGGCCATGAATGAAGACTCGGAGGACAGCAACTACCTTCTGCTCTCCAAGGACGAGGTGAGCCTCGGCGACGAAGATTTTATCATGCCTGAGGAGCCCGTCGAACAGGAGCACTTTAAGCGCCGGCTAATAGCCACTGCAAGGAGCCTGAAAAAGAAGCAGCAACAACTTCAGTCCGATCAAGATCTGCTCAATGCCAGATGGACTGATGTCCTGGCAGCTGAGGAATACGGCCTCGAGCGCCCAACCAAAAGTTACCCGAAGCGCAAACTGTTACCATAGTTCGATGACGAGGCGGTGGAGCCCGTCCTACCAGCGCATAATGCGGCTGACCGGCCACCACGCGGTCGGGACATAGCGGCACTGATACGTCCATTTTGCATCATGCGTTTATATCGTTATTTATTGCATTATGGACTGTTATTACACGTTATGTCACAATACTTATGGCTATTCTCTCTCATTTTACAAGGTTTACATGAAGAGGGAGAATGCCGACAGCTGGGATTCTGGGCTGGAAAAAGAGCAAATATTGGAGACCTCTTCTGCACAGCTCCAAAAGTCCTGAAACTCCATGAAAGTCATTTTGGAATTAATGATAAATACTCAGCAGAATAAATACCTGAGGGGGGCCACCCACTGTCCATGAGGGTGGGGGCGCGCCCTACCCCCCCTCCCCCCCAGGCGTGCCCCCTGCCTCGTGGGCCACCTGGCAACCCTCCGGTGCCCATCTTCTGCTATATAAAGTCTTTTACCCTGGAAAAAATCATAAGCAAGCTTTCAGGACGAAACTCCGCCGCCACGAGGCGGAACCTTGGTGGAACCAATCTAGGGCTCAGGCGGAGCTGTTCTGCCGGGGAAACTTCCCTCCAGGAGGGGGAATTCATCCCCGTCATCATCACCAACGATCCTCTAATCGGGAGGGGGTCAATCTCCATCAACATCTTCACCAGCACCATCTCCTCTCAAACCCTAGTTCATCTCTTGTATCCAATCTTTGTATCAAAACCTCAGATTGGTACCTGTGGGTTGCTAGTAGTGTTGATTACTCCTTGTAGTTGATGCTAGTTGGTTTATTTGGTGGAAGATCATATGTTCAGATCCTTAATGCATATTAATACCCCTCTGATCATGAACATGAATATGCTTTGTGAGTAGTTACGTTTGTTCCTGAGGACATGGGTGAAGTCTTGCTATTAGTAGTCATGTGAATTTGGTATTCGTTCGATATTTTGATGAGATGTATGTTGTCTCTCCTCTAGTGGTGTTATGTGAATGTCGACTACATGACACTTCACCATTGTTTGGGACTAGAGGAAGGCATTGGGAAGTAATAAGTAGATGATGGGTTGCTAGAGTGACAGAAGCTTAAACCCTAGTTTATAAGTTGCTTTGTAAGGGGCTGATTTGGATCCATATGTTTCATGCTATGGTTAGGTTTACCTTAATACTTCTTTTGTAGTTGTGGATGCTTGCAATAGGGGTTAATCATAAGTGGGATGCTTGTCCAAGAAAGGGCAGTACCCAAGCACCGGTCCACCCACATATCAAATTATCAAAGTAACGAATGTGAATCATATGAACGTGATGAAAACTAGCTTGACGATAATTCCCATGTGTCCTCGGGAGCGCTTTTTCTCATTATAAGAACATGTCCAGGCTTGTCCTTTGCTACAAAAAGGATTGGGCCACCTTGATGCACCTTATATACTTTCATTGCTTGTTACCCATTACAAATTATCTTATCACAAAACTATCTGTTACCTACAATTTCAGTGCTTGCAGAGAATACCTTACTGAAAACCGCTTGCCATTTCCTTCTGCTCCTCGTTGGGTTCGACACTCTTACTTATCGATAGGACTATGGTAGATCCCCTAAACATTTGGGTCATCAAGACTCTTTTCTGGCGCCATTGCCGAGGAGTGAAGCGCCTTTGGTGAGTGGAACCTCGTAAGGAAACATTTATATAGTGTGCTGAAATTCACTGTCACTTGTTACTATGGAACATAATCCTTTGAGGGGCTTGTTCGGGGTATCTTCACCCCGACCAGTAGAGCAAAGAGTTGCTCCTCAACCTACTAAACCTACTGAAAATGTTTACTTTGAAATTCCTACGGGTATGGTAGAGAAACTGCTAGCTAATACCTTTGCAGGAGATGGAACATTGCATCCCGATTTACACCTTATCTATGTGGATGAAGTTTGTGGATTATTTAAGCTTGCAGGTATGCCCGATGATGTTATTAAGAAGAAGGTTTTCTCTTTATGTTTGAAGGGAGACGCATTGACATGGTATAGGCTATGTGATGATATCGGATCTTGGGACTATAAACGATTGAAATTGGAATTTCACCAGAAGTTTATCCTATGCATCTTGTTCATCGTGATCATAATTATATATATAATTTTTGGCCTCGCGAAGGAGAAAGCATCGCTCAAGATTGCGGGATGCTTAAGTCAATGTTATATTCATGCCCCAATCATGAGCTCTCAAGAGAAATGATTATTCAAAACTTGTATGCTCGGCTTTCTCTCAACAAGTGCACCATGCTTGATACTTCTTGTGCTGGGTCTTTTATGATGAAGACTATTGAATTAAAATGGGATTTATTGGAAAGAATTAAACGCAACTCTGAAGATTGGGATTCCGATGGTGGTAAGGAGTCAGGTATGACACCTAAGTTTGATTGTGTTAAATCTTTTATGGATACCGATGTTTTTCGTGGATATGGACTTGACTCTGAGATAGTAGCTTCTTTCTGTGAATCATTTGCTACTCACATTGATCTCCCTAAGGAGAAGTGGTTTAAATATAATCCTCCCACTGAAGTAAAAGTAGTTGCATCTATTACAGTTGAAGAAAAGACTATCACTTCTAATGATCCTATTGTTCCTTCTACTTCTATTGAGAAACCACCCTTCCCTGTTATGATAAAGGATCATGCTAAAGCTTCAACTGCGGTTCTTAAGAGTAATACTAGAACATATACACCTCCTGAGAAAATTAAAGTTGAACCTAGTATTGCTATGGTTAAAGATCTCTTGGCTGATAATATTGATGAGCATGTTATTTATTTTTGTGAACAAGCTGCTAGAATCGCTAGGCCTGATGCTAAGGCACATAGACCTGCTGTAGGCATGCCTGTTATTTCTGTTAAAATAGGAGATCATTGTTATCATGGCTTATGTGATATGGGTACTAGTGCTAGTGCAATACCCTTTTCCTTATATGATGCATGATATTGCACCTGCTGAGGTAGAAGAAATTGATGTTACAATTAAGCTTGCCAATAAAGATACTATTTCACCAATTGGGATTGTTAGAGATGTTGAGGTCTTGTGTGGGAAAGTCAAATATCCTGCTGATTTTCTTGTTCTTAGTTCCCCACAAGATGACTTTTGACCCATCATATTTGGTAGACCCTTCTTGAATACTGTTAATGCTAAGATAGATTGTGAAAAGGATGTTGTTACTATTGGTTTAGGGGATATGTCTCATGAGTTTAATTTTGCTAAGTTTCGTAGACAACCCCATGATAAAGAATTGCCTAGTAAGGATGAAATTATTGGTCTTGCTTCTATTGCCGTGCCTCCTACTGATCCTTTAGAACAATATTTGCTAGACCATGAAAATGATATGTTTATGAATGAAAGAAGGGAAATATATGAAGTATTCTTTAAATAGGGTCCTATTTTGAAACACAACTTGCGTGTTGAAATCCTAGGGGATCCTCCTCCACCCAAGGGTGATCCCGTGTTTGAGATTAAACCATTACCTGATACTCTTAAATATGCTTATCTTGATGAAAAGAGGATATATAATGTTATTATTAGTGCTAACCTTTCAGAGCAAGAAGAGGAAAGATTATTGAAAACTCTGAAGAAGCACCATGCTGCTATTGGATATACTCTTGATGATCTTAAGGGCATTAGTCCCACTCTATGCCAACACAAAAAAAATTGGAAGAAGGCACCAAACGAGTTATTGATCATCAACGACGGTTAAATCTAAGATGAAAGAAGTGGTAAGAAAGGAAATACTAAAGCTCCTTGAGGCAGGTATAATTTATCCCGTTGCTGATAGTCAGTGGGTAAGTCCTATCCATTGTGTCCCTAAGAAGGGAGGTATTACTGTTGTTCCTAATGATAAAGATGAATTGATCCCACAAAAAAATATTACAGGTTATAGGATGGTAATTGATTTCTGCAAATTAAATAAAGCTACTAAGAAAGATCATTACCCTTTACCTTTTATTGATCAAATGCTAGAAAGACTATCCAAACATACACATTGTTGCTTTCTAGATGGTTACTCTAGTTACTCTCAAATACCGGTGCCAGCGGAGGATCAAGAAAAGACCACTTTTACTTGCCCTTTCGGTACTTTTGCTTATAGACGTATGCCTTTTGGTTTATGTAATGCACCTGCTACCTTTCAAAGATGCATGATGGCTATATTCTCTGACTTTTGTGAAAATATTTGTGAGGTATTCATGGATGATTTCTCCGTTTATGGATCCTCTTTTGATGATTGCTTGAGCAACCTTGATCGAGTTTTGCAGAGATGTGAAGATACTAGTCTCGTCTTGAATTGGGAAAAGTGCCACTTTATGGTTAATGAAGGCATTGTCTTGGGGCATAAAATTTCTGAGAAAGGTATCGAAGTTGATAAAGCTAAGGTTGATGCTATTGAAAAGATGATGTGTCCCAAGGACATTAAAGGTATAAGAAGTTTCCTTGGTCATGCCGGTTTTTATAGGAGGTTCATTAAGGACTTTTCTAAAATTTCTAGGCCTCTGACTAATCTATTGCAAAAAGATATTCCTTTTGTCTTTTATGATGATTGTGTAGAAGCATTTGAAATACTTAAGAAAGCTTTGATTTCTGCACCTATTGTTCAGCCACCTGATTGGAACTTACCCTTTGAAATTATGTGTGATGCTAGTGATTATGTTGCAGGTGCTGTTCTAGGGCAAAGAGTCAATAAGAAATTAAATGTTATTCAATATGCCTGTAAAACTCTAGACACTACCCAGAGAAATTATGCTACTACTGAAAAAGAATTCTTCGCAGTTGTATTTGCTTGTGATAAGTTCAGACCTTATATTGTTGATTCTAAAGTAACTATTCACACTGATCATGCTGCTATTAAATATCTCATGGAAAAGAAAGATGCTAAACCTAGACTTATTAGATGGGTTCTCTTGCTCCAAGAATTTGATTTGCATATTATTGATAGAAAGGGAGCTGAGAACCCCGTTGCAGACAACTTGTCTAGGTTAGAGAATGTTCTTGATGACCCACTACCTATTGATGATAGCTTTCCTGATGAACAATTAGCTGTCACAAATGCTTCTCGTACTGCTCCATGGTATGCTGATTATGCTTATTACATTGTTGCTAAATTTATACCACCTAGTTTCACATACCAGCAAAAGAAAAAGTTCTTCTATTATTTAAGACATTACTTGTGGGATGACCCACACCTTTATAAAGAAGGAGTAGATGGTGTTATTAGACGTTGTGTACCTGAGCATGAACAGGAACAGATCCTACGCAACTGTCACTCCGAGGCATATGGAGGATACCACGCTGGAAATAGAACTGCACATAAGGTATTGCAATCCGGTTTTTATTGGCCTACTCTCTTCAAAGATGCCCGTAAGTTTGTCTTGTCTTGTGATGAATGTCAAAGATATGGTAATATTAGTAGACGTCAAGAAATGCCTATGAATTATTCTCTTGTTATTGAACCATCTAATGTTTGGGGCTTTGATTGTATGGGACCGTTTCCTTCCTCTAATGGGTATACACATATTTCAGTTGTTGTTGATCACGTTACTAAGTGGGTAGAAGCTATTCCAACTGGTAGTGCTGATCATAACACCTCTATTAAGATGCTTAAAGAAGTTATTTTTCCAAGGTTTGGAGTCCCTAGATACCTAATGACTGATGGTGGTTCACATTTTATTCATGGTGCCTTCCGTAAAATGCTTGCTAAGTATGATGTTAATCATAGAATTGCATCTCCATATCACCCTCAGTCTAGTGGTCAAGTAGAACTTAGCAATAGAGAGCTCAAATTAATTTTCCAAAAGGCTGTTAATACATCTAGAAAGAATTGGTCCAAGAAACTTGATGATGCATTATGGGCTTATAGAACTGCATATAAGAATCCTATGGGTATGTCTCCTTGTAAAATGGTTTATGCAAATGCATGTCACCTACCTCTCGAACTAGAACATAAGGCATATTGGGCTATTAAAGATCTCAACCATGATTTAAAACTTGCCGGTGAGAAGAGGCTATTTGACATTATCTCACTTGATGAATGGAGAACCCAAGCCTATGAGAATGCCAAGTTGTTTTAAAAAAAGTTAAAAGATGGCATGACAAAAGGATACAAAAGCGTGAGTTTAATGTAGGTGATTATGTTTTGCTATTCAACTCTCATTTAAGATTTTTTGCAGGAAAACTTCTCTCTAAATGGGAAGGCCCTTACGTTATCGAGGAGGTCTATCATTCCGGTGCCATAAAAATCAACAACTTCGAGGCACAAATCCGAAGGTGGTGAACGGTCAAAGAAGCAAACATTATATCTCAGGTAACCCAATAAATGTTGAAACTAATATTATTGAAACCGTGACCCCGGAGGAATACATAAGAGACACTTTCCAGAACATTTTAGACTCCGAAAAGGAATAGGTATGTGGTACGGTAAGTAAACCGACTACAAAACAGTTCTAATAGCAATTTTTCTCCGTTTTGGAATATTTAAGAAAATAGGAAAATAAGAAGTAGTCCGTGAAGGACACGAGGCATCCACGAGGGTGGAGGGCGCACCCTACCCCCCTGGGCGCGCCCCCTGCCTCGTGGGCACCTCGTGTGCTCTCCGGACTCCGTTTTCTTGCACGATACTTCTTTTGGTCGGTAAAACTTCATTATATAATCTCTCGAAGATTTTGACCACCGTATCACGCAAAAATCTTCTGTCTTTGTTTCGACCTGTTTTTCTGACAGATCTAGAGCACCATGACGTCTTCAGGCGCTCCCAAGGACAAGTTTTTCGAGAGGGTCATCAACCCCTATCTCGCGGATGTGCTGCATCACCCTCAAACCATTGAGATGCGTGAGGGGGTGCTGCACATCCGCGATGTGGAGGGACCAAGGAGTACCGGAAGCATGGAGACAAAGCTCGAAGGGATGGAACAACAAGTTTTCAAGTGCTAAGGGATTGTGGAGCGCGGACTTAACGCCAACCAGATGATGATCGCGGAGTTCACCAACAACCACAAGCTAGACGCCAAGAACATTGGGGAGACCATCTTCAAGCCTCATGAGAAAATCGAGCACCTCCAAGCCCAGATCTATGACCTGCAAAACCAAAACTGTGAGTATGAATATAGATTCAAAAGGATGAGTTTGGCTGCAGGTTTGAGGATCCCGAAGACTCGATCATCCTTCTATGATGGTGAGCCTATGCCTTGGAAGATGGACGACAAGCCTACATCATCAACAACTCCTTCTTCACCACCTCCGAGGACATAATCACATGGGTATGTGCACTTCCCTTGGCAACTGCCAAGCTTGGGGGAGGTGCCCCAGTATCGTATCACCATCACACTCCTATCTTTACCGTTTTACTTAGTTCGATCCTTTTGGTAATATCTTGATCTAGTAGAATAAAGTTTTGGTATGAATTAGTTTTGAGTTTTGCTTTGTGATCCCTCTATGTAATCGAGTTCGTGAGCTATATATAATAAAGATTAGTGTTGAGTCAAGGGCTTTGCTATCTTGCTATGATCTTAAGTGCATGAAAGAACAAAAAGAAATAAAAGAGATCATATTGATCTTATGGATAGTAATGACTTCATATATAGAGAGTATGAGGCTTAAAAGTTGTTGAGAGTTGGCAAACATAGTTTTGGCCATCGTTGCAATTAATAGGAAGTAATAAAGAAAGAGAGGTTTTCACATATAAATATACTATCTTGGACATCTTTTATGATTGTGAGCACTCATTAAAGTATGACATGCTAAAGAGTTGATGTTGGACAAGGAAGACAACATAATGGGTTATGTTTTCTCACATCTCAGTTAAAGTACATTGTCATGGATCATTCAAACATGTTGAGCGCGCCTTTCCCCCTCATGCGAGCCAAATTCCTTGCACCAAGTAGAGATACTACTTGTGCTTCCAAATATCCTTAAAACCAGTTTTACCATGAGAGTCCACCATATCTACCTATGGATTGAGTAAGATCCTTCAAGTAAGTTGTCATGTTGCATGCAATAAAAATTGCTCTCTAAATATGTATGACTTATTAATGTGAAGAAAATAAGCTTTATACGATCTGGTGATATGGAAGTAATAAAAGCGACGGACTACATAATAAAGGTTCATATCACAAGTGGCAATATAATGTGACGTTCTTTTGCATTAAGATTTCGTGCATCCAACCAAAAAGCACATGACAACCTCTGCTTCCCTCTGCAAAGGGCCTATCTTTTACTTTATGTTTTTTACATTATGCAAGAGTCAAAGTGATATTCATCTTTCCCTTTTACATTTTATCCTTTGGCAAGCGCCTCGTGTTGGAAAGATCCTGATATATATATATATATATATATATATATATATATATATATATATATATATATATATATATATATATATATCCAATTCGATGTAAGTTAGCATGAACTTTTATTGTTGACATTACCCTTGAGGTAAACGGTCGGGAGGCAACACTATAAGCCCCTATCTTTCTGTGTCCGATTAAAACTCCATAACCATAAGTACTGCGTGAGTGTTAGCAATTATGAAAGACTAAATGATAGTTGAGTATGTGGACTTGCTGAAAAGCTCTATTATTGACTCTTTCCTATGTTATGGTAAATTGCAATTGCTTCAATGACTGAGATTATAGTTTGTTAGTTCTCAATGAAGTTTCTGAATCATACTTGACATTGTGAACAGATTGTTACTTGAGCATAAGAAATAATATGACAATATATATATATATATATATATATATATATATATATATATATATATACAGACGGTCTATTCTGCTAATATTAGCAGAATAACTATTCTGCACACCACTTCGGCACTGCACGCTCAACAGAAGCGCACTGCATCATTTTGACGACGAGCACTACAATAGAGACTAGTGAACTTCGTGTCGAAAAAAATTGCACGCGGTGTTTTTTTGGTATTGTTTTTGGTCTAATTTTTTAACCGTTTATCGGAATGAGGCGTGTAATATACCATTCAAAAGCTATGGATTAGGCACAACTTCGACATGTTGAACACTTTTCGAGATTCCACACGGTTTAAGAGCAGTTTTGAAAATAGTGCGGCGGATGACGAGTGGCAGCGAGCGTTTTTCGCGTTTTTTTCTAAACCGCTTGTCGGAATGAAGCAAATGATACGCCGTTGGATAGATATCATAGAGGCGCATCTTTTTCATATATAAATCTTTCTCTAATTCATTACTGTTTAAGAGCAGTTTCAAATTTACTAAATCGCGGAATTCTGTTTTTCAAATTTTTTCAAATTTTCGGTACTGTTTTTGCTCTAGTTTTTGAACCATTTGTCAAAACGAGGCGTGTAATACGTCATTTGAAAGCTATGGACAAGGCGCAACTATCATATGTAGGAATGGTTTTGAGATTGCTTACGGTTTTAAGTTAATTTTGAAAATCGTGCGGTGGAGGACGAGTGGCAGCGGCAGTTTTTTTTGAAATTTTTACAAACCGGTTGTCGAAATGATTCAAATGATATGCCGTTGGAAAGATATCGACGAGACGCAACTTTTTCATGTAGAACACACTCTCTAATTCCCTACGGTTTAAGAGCAGTTTTAAAATTAGCAAAAAGCGGACACTCTATTTTTTCGTGACACCAAAATCGTCGTCGGACAGAAAAACACACTGCTTCAAACTGAAAACCGCACTGCAACAGTCAGTCAAGTGAACTTCATGATTTCTTTTTGTCAAACATAAATTTTCTCGCACAAGTTTTTGTTGTCTTTTTTTAACTTTTTTCCGAACGAGAGTGGACCACAACACTTCCGAAAGTGAACCGTAACACTACCAAAAGTGAACCTCATGAGTACTTGTTGTCTTTTTTACACTTATTAATTTTTTCCACGCGTTGACCAAGCGAGTGGACCTTTCATCGGACAGAACACTGCTTCAAACGAAAACCGCACTGCAGCAGGCAGTCAAGCGAACTTCATGATTTCTTTTTGTCGGACATAAACTTTCTTGCAAAAGTTTTTGTTGTCTTTTTTTCAAAAAAAATTGAACGAGAGCGGACCGCAACACTCCCAAAAATGATGCAACACTATCAAAAGTGAACCTCATGAGTTTTTGTTGTATTTTTTCATACTTATTAATTTTTTACGCGCGTTCACCAAGCGAGTGGACCACAGGGACTGAGCGAGTGAACGACATCTAATATAGAAGCGAGCTTCTTTGAGATATTTTTCTTTTCCCTGTTTTACAAGCTTCTTACGCGCATTGACCAAGCGAGTGGACCACAGCAACTGAGCGAGTGAACTATATCTAATATAGAAGCGAGCTTCTTTGAGATATTATTTTTCCCTATTTTACAAGTGGGACAAGTGACCCACGTAGAAGTTTTATAGCAAACTGCATGGGACAACAAAGTGAGCTTCAGAGTCACAAAGTGAGCTTCAAAATCACATCTATCAGTTTTTATAGCAAACTGCATGAGACAACAAGACTCCTCGTTGAATACAATGAACCACAAGACTCCTCGTAGTGGGCTGCATCAACACATTTTTCTCTCGAAAATGAACCATTAATGCTTGTAGAAATAAACTTCTCAACAAATATTTTTTACACACAATACATCCTATCCCAACCGGATACATTTGATAGACAAAAACCCCGCAAACAATTTTCTAAACTGCATGCCCGCTTGCTTCGAGCTGGACGCCGCACACACCCGCACGGCACCACAGCAAATGACGACGTGCAACGCCAAGGCGTCCAAGCTACCATGTAGAAGTGAACCTCATGTCGGCGCCAGCCGAACTATACAGAGGGATTTAACAAACTTCATTAGAAACTGAATTCACCCAAATCAACAGCCATAATCTGAAGGAGGCAGCATATTAAGGGCCCAAAAATGAGGCACGTAACTACTTAAATGAGAACAGAGATGGCAGGAAAGATGTGAATCACATGTCAACACGTGGAATGGATGCAAACTCTTCTGAACATAGAAACATGTCAAAACCTGAGGTGAAGAGCAGCACAACACATTCTAGAGCACACTGGACACAAAAATCTTCACATTCCCAGAATAACTCACAGGGCAAGAATACCATTAAAGGTCAGGTGGACAGTGCTACTCTGCAGGACAGTAGCAAATGTTGATGATTTTGATGAGAACCAAAAGGGCGAGCGTCATGAAAATGCAGAACATCAGCAGCTTAATCATGCAACCCGTCGCCAGGGACAACACAACGGGAGGTATCACAGCGGAAGCAGTGCACACAGGGGAAGGGGTTATGATGCTGGGCAGCCAAGCCATGGCGCAAATGCAGAAAGGCAGAGGGGTAGCACTCAGACTTCCAGCAGTACCCAAGCGTCGATGAACATAGTGTAGGGCCTCCAGCTCCAGGACCGAGCTGCACAGGGGCGGCGACCGAACTGCACGAGGTGGGGTCGCGGCCAAGCAGCACGGATGGCGCCATGGCCGGGGACCGCAATGAGGAGGAGAAAGCTCGTCCTTGGCTCGATTTGAACCAGGAAGGAGGAGAAGGTGGGGCGCCCCCATGCGACGGAGGGAGAGGAGGCGGCTCGCGCGAGGGCTTGCGGGCTACGAATCGACGATGGCAGGGGGCGCGGGAGAGTTTGCGCGGCCTGGATCTGGCGCAGCGTGCTGCGGGAGGGCCTGCGTGGCCTGGATCCAGCGGCTGGGCGGCGTGGGAGGGCCTGCGCGGCCTGGATTCGGCTCGGATCCTATCTAGCTGCAGGTCAGGGGAGGGGTGGCACCATGGGTGGAGGAGAGGAGGCGCGCCAGCTGGACGGGGTGGAGCGGGGCAGGCGGCGGTAGGCAGTGGCCGGGGAAGGCGACGGTAGGTGGTGGCCGGGGCGGGTCACGGTGGATGGTGGCCGGGGGTGGGTCGCGGTGGGTGGCGGCTGGGGCCGGTGGCGCCGGGAGATGCAAGGGTGGCGGGCGACGGTGGGTGGTGGCCGGGGCGGGCGGGGAGGCAGGGCCATGGCGTGGCCGGGAAGGAGCCAGGGGGTAGTGGGTTCGGGTCAGGGGATAAGGTGGAGGGAGTGGGATGGGTGCCGGAGAATGAAGGTGGAGGGGTGGGGTGGTTTTTTTTTGTTTTCGATGCGGTTCGGTTCGTTGTGCGCTGTACCATGGAGTGTTAGCAGAATAAGGTGAGGATGTGCAGAATAAGGGTCTTAAGTGGTGTTATCATAATAGACCCACCCTATATATATATATATATATATATATATATATATATATGTTGCTGTTATAAGAATGGTCATGAAGCCCTCATGTTCGTACTTTATTTTTATCGACACCTCTATCTCTAAACATGTGGACATATTTTTTGATACCGGCTTCCGCTTGAGGACAAGCGAGGTCTAAGCTTGGGGGAGTTGATACGTCCATTTTGCATCATGCTTTTATATCGTTATTTATTGCATTATGGGCTGTTATTACACGTTATGTCACAATACTTATGGCTATTCTCTCTCATTTTACAAGGTTTACATGAAGAGGGAGAATGCCGGCAGCTGGGATTCTGGGCTGGAAAAGGAGCAAATATTGGAGACCTATTCTGCACAGCTCCAAAAGTCTTGAAACTCTATGAAAGTTATTTTTGGAATTAATGATAAATATTCAATGGAAGAATACCTGAGGGGGGCCACCCACCATCCATGAGGGTGGGGGCGCGCCCTACCCCCTGGGCGCCCCCCTGCCTCGTGGGCCACCTGGTAGCCCTCTGGTGCCCATCTTCTGCTATATGAAGTCTTTTACCCTGGAAAAAATCATAAGCAAGCTTTCGGGAAGAAACTCCGCCGCCACGAGGCAGAACCTTGGCGGAACCAATCTAGGGCTCCGACGGAGCTATTCTGTCAGGTAAACTTCCCTCCGGGAGGGGGAATTCATCACCATCATGATCACCAACGATCCTCTAATCGGGAGAGGGTCAATCTCCATCAACATCTTCACCAGCACCATCGCCTCTCAAACCCTAGTTCATCTCTTGTATCCAATCTTTGTATGAAAACCTCAGATTGGCACCTGTGGGTTGCTAGTAGTGTTGATTACTCCTTATAGTTGATGCTAGTTAGTTTATTTGGTGGAAGATCATATGTTCAGATCCTTAATGCATATTAATACCCCTCTGATCATGAACATGAATATGCTTTGTGAGTAGTTACGTTTGTTCCTGAGGACATGGGTGAAGTCTTGCTATTAGTAGTCATGTGAATTTGGTATTCGTGCGATATTTTGATGAGATGTATGTTGTCTCTCCTCTGGTGGTGTTATGTGAATGTCGACTACATGACAGTTCACCATTGTTTGGGCCTAGAGGAAGGCATTGGGAAATAATAAGTAGATGATGGGTTGCTAGAGTGACAGAAGCTTAAACCCTAGTTTATAAGTTGCTTCATAAGGGGCTGATTTGGATCCATATGTTTCATGATATGGTTAGGTTTACCCTAATACTTATTTTGTATTTGTGGATGCTAGCAATAGGGGTTAATCATAAGTGGGATGCTTGTCCAAGAAAGGATAGTACCCAAGCACCGGTCCACCCACATATCAAATTATCAAAGTAACAAACGCGAATCATATGGACGTGATGAAAACTAGCTTGACGATAATTCCCATGTGTCCTCGGGAGTGCTTTCCTCATTATCAGAACTTGTCCAGGCTTGTCCTTTGATACAAAAGGGATTGGACCACCTTGCTGCACCTTATTTACTTTCATTGCTCGTTACCCGTTACAAATTATCTTATCACAAAACTATCTGTTACCTACAATTTCAGTGCTCGCAGAGAATACCTTACTTAAAACCGCTTGTCATTTCCTTCTGCTCCTCATTGGGTTCGACACTCTTACTTATCGAAAGGACTACGATAGATCCCCTACACTTGTGGGTCATCAGGCACCTCGAGCCGAACACCATCCCGCACTACCTCGCCGCAAAAACAGAAATACAACATCTCGGGGATGTACATATGACCTGCGGCATGACCTGGAAAACAGAGCAGGTCAGACCAGATCGATCTATGGATCGCAGGGGCGTGCCCCAATGCGCGACTATGGCCATCCGTCTGGGCATGACAAACATAACCACGTCCAGGCCAAAAACCGCAGACGAACTCCATCCGAGCTACGTCACGACTTGGCCCGATATAGAGGCGCCGCACACCCCCTTTGCTTCACTGATGAAGTAATGGAGCATGAATTCCCGGAGGGGTTTAAACCCGTAAACATCGAATCATATGATGGGAGAACAGACCCCGCAATGTGGATTGAAAAATTCCTTCTCCATAGTCATATGGCCCGTGGTGATTATCTTCATGCCATCAAATACCTCCCGCTAAAACTCAAGGGACCAGCTCGGTACTAGTTGAACAATCTGCCCGAAAACTCCATTGGTAGCTGGGAAGACTTGGAGGATGCCTTCCTCGACAACTTCCAAGGGACATATGTCCGACCTCCAGATGTCGATGACTTAAGTCACATAGTTCAAACAGCCCGGAGAGTCAGCCAGGAAATTTTGGACTAGGTTCTTAACTAAAAAGTACCAGATCGTCGACTGTACGGATGCCGAAGCCTTAGCGGCCTTTAAGCACAGCATCCGCGATGAATGGCTCGCCCGACACCTCGGCCAAGAAAAGCCGAAGTACATCACAGCCCTCACGACACTCATGACCCACTTCTGTGCGGGCGAAGATAGCTGGCTAGCCCGTAGCAATAACAATACAAGCGAACTGGCACTTGTGAAGCCAGAAACAGCAACGGCAACCCCGACGCAACAGACACAAGCGTCAAAACAATGGTGAAAACACCGAAGACACGGTGGTCAACACCGGGTTCAGTGGCTCTAAGTCCGGTCAGTGGAAGAAGCCATACAAAAGAAACAATCCGGGCCAGTCCAGTTTGGACCGCATACTCGATCGCCCATGTCAAATCCACGGCACTCCTGACAAACCAGCCAATCATACCAATAGAGAGTGTTGGGTTTTTAAACAGGCCGGCAAATTAAATGCCGAGAATAAGGAGAAGGGGTCCCAAAGCGAGGACGATGATGAGGAGCCCCGGCCACCGAACACAGGGGGACAGAAGAAGCCCCCCCCCCCAAGTTAAAATGGTGAACATGATATACGCTACCCATATCCCTAAGAGGGAGCGCAAGCGCGCGCTCAGTGACGTCTACACGATAGAGACAGTCGCCCCAAAGTTCAACCCATGGTCATCCTGCCCGATCACCTTCCATCATAGGGATCATCCGACCAGTATCCGTCATGGCGGTTCAGCCGCACTAGTCCTCGACCCAATCCTTGATGGATTCCACCTTATGCGAGTCCTAATCGACGGTGGTAGCAGCCTGAACCTGCTCTATCAGGATACAGTGTGCAAATGGGTATCGATCCCTCAAGGATTAGGCCCACCAAAACCACCTTTAAAGGTATCATACCAGGCATAGAGGCCTGCTGTACAGGCTCAATCATACTAGAAGTGGTCTTCGGATCCCCGGACAATTTCCGAAGCGAAGAATTGATCTTTGATATCGTCCCCTTCTGCAGTGGCTATCACGCACTGCTCGGACGAACTGCATTCGCTCGACTCAATGCGGTGCCGCACTACGCTTATCTCAAGCTCAAGATGCCCGGACCACGCGGTGTCATAACAGTCAATGGAAACACGGAACGCTCCCTCCGTATTGAGGAGCACACCGTTGCCCTCGCAGCAGAGGTACAGAGCAGCCTTTTTAGGCAGAACATCAATTCGGCGGCCAAGCTCTCGGACACTGTTAAGCGAGTCCGAACTACTCTAAAGCAGGACAGTCCAGCTCGTCAAGAGCTCGACTAGCAGTTCGGCCTCCGTCCCAGTCCCGATCAAAGGCAGCATTCGTACCATGTGTACATAAATACACACTTAAAATACCATGGACATAGACGGAGGCACAGCTAGATCGTGGTCCTTAGTACAGCTCAACCGCTCCTGGACCCGCATACATTTTCTTTTTAGGTCTTTTTTCTTTCCCAGGTCCTTCCTAGTGACCTGATTGACGGACCTATAGAGGGACGGATACACCAAGACGGAAGGAAGCATTGACGTATGGGGAAATTTCCAGGTGGTTTCTTTAAACGATCGCTATACCTGTTTTTGTGGACCCGCACGCAGCTCTCCCTTGGTCGTGGCATGTTAAATAGCCCTATCGCTTATCGTATTACTTGTACAAAATACGCTTTGATGTATTAATCAAACTACAATGAAAAAATAGTTTGCGGCCCAATTTTTGCAGCATTAGCCTATTATTTCATTTTCTCATTTTCTTGATATTTTTTGTTGGGGATCGTTGCAGAAATTAAAAAAATTCTACGCATCACCAACATCAATCTATGGAGAGACTAGCAACGAGAGAGAGGGGAGTACATCTTCATACCCTTGAAGATCGTGATGCGGAAGCATTACAAGAACGCGGATGAGGGAGTCGTACTCGCGGCGATTCAAATCGCGGAAGATCCGATCTAACGCTAAATGGATGGCGCCTCTGTGTTCAACACACGTACAACCCGGGGATGTCTCCTCCTTCTTGATCCATCAAGGGGAGAGGAGAAGTTGATGGAGAGCTCTGGCAGCACGATGGCGTGGTGGTGGAGCTTGCAGTTCTTTGGCAGGGCTTCGCCAAGCACTACTGAGGAGGAGGTGGAGTTGGAGAGGGGGAGGATTGCGCCAGGGGCAAGGGGTGAAGCTCCCATGTGCCTCCCCGCTGTATATAGGGTTGGAGGGGGCTGGTTTCTTTCCCTCCAAGTCCATTGGGGCGTTGGCAAAGGTGGGAGAAAAGAAATCCCATAATTTCCTTCCCCACCAATTGTTATCCCCCCTTTTTAAGGATCTTGATCTTATCCCTTCGGGATATGATCTTATTCCTTCTATGGGGGATCTTGGTGTGCCTTGACCAGGGGTGTGGGGCCTTGCCCCCACTACCCACGTTCATGTGGGTCCCCCATGCAGGTGGGCCCCACTCCGGAACCTTCTAGAACCTTCCCGGTACAATACCGAAAAATCCTGAATATTTTCCGTGGCCAAAATAGGACTTC
The DNA here is from genome assembly GCF_018294505.1 of Triticum aestivum. Lineage (NCBI taxonomy): Eukaryota > Viridiplantae > Streptophyta > Magnoliopsida > Poales > Poaceae > Triticum > Triticum aestivum. Next base: position 304,559,807 of record NC_057810.1, on the reverse strand, counting down.
CCATATATAAATCTTTACCTCCGGACCATTCTGGAACTCCTTGTGACGTTTGGGATCTTATCCGGGACTCCGAACAACATTCGGTAACTGCACACTAATTCCCATAACAACTCTAGCGTAACCAAACCTTAAGTGTGTAGACCCTACGGGTTCGGGAATCATGCAGACATGACCGAGACAGCTCTTTGGCCAATAACCCATAGTGGGATATGGATACCCATGGTGGCTCCCACATGTTCCACGATGATCTCATCGGATGAACCACGATGTCAAGGATTCAAGCAATCCCGTATACAATTCCCTTTGTCAATCGATACGTTACTTGCCCGAGATTCGATCGTCGGTATCCCAATACCTCGTTCAATCTCGTTACCGGAAAGTCACTTTACTCATTCCGTAATGCATGATCCCGTGACTAACTACTTAGTAACATTGAGCTCATTATGATGATGCATTACCGAGTGGGCCCAGAGATACCTCTCCATCACATGGAGTCACAAATCCCAGTCTCGATTTGTGCCAACCCAACAGACACTTTCGGAGATACCCGTAGTGCACCTTTATAGCCACCCAGTTACGTTGTGATGTTTGGCACACCCAAAGCATTCCTACGGTATCCGAGAGTTGCACAATCTCATGGTCTAAGGAAATGATACTTGACACTAGAAAAGCTTTTAGCAAAGGAACTACACGATCTTGTGCTATGCTTAGGATTGGGTCTTGTCCATCACATCATTCTCCTAATGAGGTGATCCGTTATCAATGACATCCAATGTCCATGGTCAGGAAACCATAGCCATCTATTGATCAACGAGCTAGTCAACTAGAGGCTCACTAGGGACATGTTGTGGTCTATGTATTCACACATGTATTACAGTTTCCAGTTAATACAATTATAGCATGAACAATAGACAATTATCATGAACAAGGAAATATAATAATAACCATTTTATTATTGCCTCTAGGGCATATTTCCAACAGTCTCCCACTTGCACTAGAGTCAATAATCTAGTTCACATCACTATGTGATTGTAATGAATTCAACACCCATTGGGTTTGATCATATCTCGCTTGTGAGAGAGGTTATTAGTCAACGGGTCTAAATCTTTCAGATCCGTGTGTGCTTTACAAATCTCTATGTCATCTCCTAGATGCAGCTACCACACGCTATTTGGAACTATTCCAAATAACTGCTCTACTATATGAATCCGGTCTACTACTCAGAGTCATCCAAATTAGTGTCAAAGTTTGCATCGGCGTAACCCTTTACGACGAACTCTTTTACCACCTCCATAATCGAGAAAATTCCTTAGTCCACTAGTTACTAAGGATAATCTTGACCGCTGTCTTGTGATCCATTCCTGGATCACACTTATACCCCTTGACTGACTCATGGCAAGGCACACTTTAGGTGCGGTACACAGCATAGCATGCTGTGGAGCCTACATCTAAAGCATAGGGGACGACCTTTGTCCTTTCTCTCTCTTCTGCCGTGGTCAGGTCTTGAGTCTTACTCAATACTCACACCTTATAACACAAGAACTCCTTATTTGCCAATCTATTTTGAACTCCTTCAAAATCTTGTCATGGTGCGTACTCATTTGAAAGTACTATCAAGCGATTTTGATCTATCCTTATAGATCTTGATACTCAATGTTCAAGTAGCTTAATCCAGGTTTTCCATTGAAAATCACTTTTCAAATAACCCTATATGCTTTCAAGAAATTCTACATCATTTCTGATCAACAATATGTCAACAACATATACTCATCAGAAATGCTATAGTGCTCCCACTCACTTCTTTGGAAATACAAGTTTCTCATAAACTTTGTATAAACCCAAAATCTTTGATCATCTCATCAAAGCGTATATTCCAACTCCGAGAAGCTTACTCCAGTCCTTAGAAGGATTGCTGGAGCTTTGCATATTTGTTAGCATCTTTTAGGATTGACAAAACCTTCTGGTTGTATCACATACAACCTTTCCTCAAGAAAATCATTGAGGAAACAATGTTTTGACATCCTATCTACAAGATTTCATAAATAATGCAGGAACTGCTAATATAATTTCAACAGACTCTTAGCATCGCTACAAGTGAGAAAGTCTCATCGTAGTCAACTCCTTGAACTTGTCGAAAACATCTTAGCGACAAGTCGAGCTTTCTTAATGGTGACACTTACCATCATTGTCCGTCTTCCCTTTTAAAATCCATCTATACCCAACAACCTTACGACCATCAAGTAGTTCTTCCAAAATCTACACTTTGTTTTACACATGGATCCTCTCTCGGATTTTATGGCCTCGAGCCATTTGTCGGAATCCGGGCCCACCATCGCTTCTCCATAGCTCGTAGGTTCATTGTTTTCTAGGAACATGACCTCCAAGACAGGATTACCGTACCACTCCGAAGTAGTACGCGTCCTTGTCGACCTACGAGGTTTAGTAGTGACTTGATCCGAAGTTTCATGATCACTATCATCAGCTTCCACTTCAACTGGTGTAGGCGCCACAGGAACAACTTCCTGTTCCCTGCTACAGATTGGTTGAAGTGATGGTTCAATAACCTCATCAAGTCTCCACCATCCTCTCACTCAATTCTTTCAAGAGAAACTTTTCCTCGAGAAAGGACCCGTTTCTAGAAACAATCACTTTTGCTTCCAGATCTGAAATAGGAGGTATACCCAACTGTTTTGGGTGTCCTATGAAGATGCATTTATCCGCTTTAGGTTTGAGCTTAGCAGGCTAAAACTTTTCCACATAAGCTTCGCAGCCCCAAACTTTTAAGAAATGACAGCTTAGGTTTCTCTAAACCATAGTTCATACGTTGTCATCTCAACGGAATTACGTGGTGCCCTATTTGAAGTGAATGCGGTTGTCTCTAATGCGTAACCCATAAACGATAGTGGTAATTCGATAAGAGACATCATGGTATGCACCATATCCAATAGGGTGCAGCTATGATGTTTGGACACACCATCACACTATGGTGTTCCAGGCGGTATTAGTTGTGAAACAATTTCCACAATGTCTTAATTGTATACCAAACTCATAACTCAGATACTCATCTCTATGATCATATCATAGACATTTTATCCTCTTGTCACGACGATCTTCAACTTCACTCTGAAATTACTTGAACCTTTCAATAATTCAGACTTGTGTTTCATCAAGTAAATATACTCAGCATCTACTCAAATCATCTGTGAAGTAAGAACATAACAATATCCACTGCGTGCCTCAGCACTCATTGGACTGCACACATCAAAATGTATTACTTCCAACAAGTTGCTTTCTTGTTCCATCTTACTGAAAACGAGGCTTTTCAGTCACCTTGCCCATGTGGTATGATTTGCATGTCTCAAGTGATTCAAAATCAAGTGAGTCCAAATGATCCATCTGCATGGAGTTTCTTCATGCGTACATACTAATAGACATGGTTCGCATGTCTCAAACTTTTTCAAAAAACGAGTGAGTCCAAAAGATCCATCAACATGGAGCTTCTTCATGCGTTTTATACCAATATGACTCAAATGGCAGTGCCACAAGTAGGTGGTACTATCATTACTATCTTATATCTTTTGGCATGAACATGTGTATCACTACGATTGAGATTCAATAAGCCATTCATTTCAGGTGCAAGACCATTGAAGGTATTATTCAAATAAACAGAGTAACCATTATTCTCCTTAAATGAACAACCGTATTGCGATAAACATAATCCAATCATGTCTACGCTCAACGCAAACACAAAATAACAATTATTTAGGTTTAACACCAACCCCGATGGTAGAGGGAGCATGCGATGTTTGATAACATCAACCTTGGAAATACTTCCAACACATATCACCACCTCGCCTTCAGCTAGTCTCCGTTTATTCCGTAGCCTTTTATTTTGAGTTACTAACACTTAGCAACCGAACCGGTATCTATTACCCTGGTGCTACTAGGAGTACTAGTAAAGTACACATTAATATAATGTATATCCAATATACATCTGTCGACCTTGCCAGCCTTCTCATCTACCAAGTATCTAGGGTAGTTCTGCTTCAGTGACCGTTCCCCTCATTACAGAAGCACTTAGTCTCGGTTTTGGGTTCAAACTTTGGGTTTCTTCACTAGAGCGGCAACTGATTTGCCGTTTCATGAAGTATCCCTTCTTGCCCTTGCCCTTCTTGAAACTAGTGGTTTCACTAACCATCAACAATTGATGCTCCTTCTTGATTTCTACTTTCGCAGTGTCAAACATCGTGAATAGCTCAAGGATCATCATATCTATCCTTGATATGTTATAGTTCATCACGAAGCTCTAGTAGCTTGGTGGCAATGACTATGGAGAACCATCACTATCTCTTAAGGAAGATTAACTCCCACTCGATTCAAGTGATTGTAGTACTCAGACAATCTGAGCACATGCTCAACGATTGAGCTTTTCTCCCTTAGTTTGCAGGCTTAAGAAACTCGTCAGACGTCTCATACCTCTTGACATGGGCACAAGCCTGAAATCCCAATTTCAGCCCTTTGAACATCTCATATGTTCCGCGACGTTTCAAAATCGTCTTCGGCGCCTCAATTCTGAACCGTTTAACATTACTGAACTATCATGTATTCATCAAAACGTGTATGTCAGATGTTCGCAACATCCACAGACAATGTTCGAGGTTCAGCACACCGAGCGGTGCATTAAGGACATAAGCCTTCTGTGTAGCAATGAGGACAATCCTCAGTTTACGGACCTAGTCCGCATAATTGCTATTATCATCTTTCAACTAAATTTTCTCTAGGAACATATCTAAAATAGTAGAACTAAAGCGCAAGTTACGACATAATTTGCAAAGACCTTTTGACTATGTTCATGATAATTAAGTTCATCTAATTTAATGAACTCCCACTCAGATGGACATCCCTCTAGTCATCTAAGTGATACATGATCCGAGTCAACTAGGTCGTGTCCGATCATCACGTGAGACGGACTAGTCATCATCGGTGAACATCTTCATGTTGATCGTATCTGCTATACGACTCATGTTTGACCTTTCGATCTCTTGTGTTCCGAGGACATGTTTGTACATGCTAGGCTCATCAAGTCAACCTAAGTGTTTTGCTTGTGTAAATCTGGCTTACACCCATTGTATTCGAACGTTAGAATCTATCACACCCGATCATCACGTGGTGCTTCGAAACAACGGACCTTCGTAACGGTGCACAGTTAGGGGGAACACTTCCTTGAAATTTTAGCGAGAGATCATCTTATTTATGCTACCATCGTTCTAAGCAAATAAGATGTAAAAACATGATAAACATCACATGCAATCAAATAGTGACATGATATGGCCAATATCATTTTGCTCATTTTGATCTCCATCTTCGGGGCGCCATGATCATCATCGTCACCGGCATGACACCATGATCTCCATTATCATGATCTCCATCATCGTGTCTTCATGAAGTTGTCTCGCCAACTATTACTTCTACTACTATGGCTAACGGTTTAGCAATAAAGTAAAGTAATTACATGGCGTTATTCAATGACATGCAGGTCATACAATAAATTAAGACAACTCCTATGGCTCCTGCCGGTTGTCATACTCATCAACATGCAAGTCGTGATTCCTATTACACGAACATGATCAATCTCATACATCACATATATATCATTCATCACATCCTTTTGGCCATATCACATCACACGGCATATGCTGCAAGAACAAGTTAGACGTCCTCTAATTGTTGTTGCATGTTTTTACGTGGCTGCTATAGGTTTCTAGCAAGAACGTTTCTTACCTATACCAAAACCACAACGATATGCCAATTGCTATTTACCCTTCATAAGGACCGTTTTCATCGAATCCGATCCGACTAAAGTAGGAGAGACAGACACCCGCTAGCCACCTTATGCAACTAGTGCATGTCACTCGGTGGAACCTGTCTCACGTAAGTGTACGTGTAAGGTCGGTCCGGGCCGCTTCATCCCACGATGCAGCCGAATTAAGATAAAACTAGTAACGGCAAGTAAATTGACAAAATCGACGCCCACAACAACTTGTGTTCTACTCGTGCATAGAAACTACACATAGACCTAGCTCATGATGCCACTGTTGGGGATCGTTGCAGAAATTAAAAAATTTCTATGCATCACCAAGATCAATCTATGGAGATACTAGCAACGAGGGAGAGGGGAGTGCATCTTCATACCCTTGAAGATCGCGATGCGGAAGCGTTACAAGAACGTGGATGAGGGAGTCGTACTCGTGGCGATTCAAATCACGGAAGATCCAATCTAACGCTGAATGGACGGCGCCTCCGTGCTCAGCACACGTACAGCCTGGGGACGTCTCCACCTTCTTGATCTAGCAAGGGGAGAGGAGAAGTTGAGGGAGAGCTCCGGCAACACGACGGCATGGTGGTGGAGCTTTGTAGCGACCAGACCTCAAACAGTCTGATCTCTTTGCTTCAGTGTCATCCCTGGATCAGTAATGCTGACACGCACAGTACTTGAAGGATTTATAACAGAGTAGCAATAACACACTTATTACATCGAATGTCTCCAAAGAGAACTTATTACAATAAATATGGCTTAAGGCCATCTAATAACGATAACAGCGGAAGGCTTGGAAGATAAGTGAGTCCATCAACTCCAACGGCATCACTGAGTATAGAACCACGATCCTAAAGCATCTTACTCGTCGTCTGAAAAGTCTGCAACATGAACGTTGCAGCCTAAAAATGGGTCAGCACATGGAATATGCTGGCAAAGTAACACATAGAGAGTAATGAAAGAGTAAAACTATACTACATGCATATATGGCTGGTGGAAAAGCTCTATGGTTACAGTTTTTGCATAATGCCAATTTTTCCCTACTGCAAAGGAATAAATTTATTTAACTATCATGGTGGTTGTTAAACATTGAGAATGGTTGACAGCATTCTCCATCCCAATTAAGTAACATCATCATTAAACAAACCCAACAATATTAATTAAAGTAACATGATGAGATTCACTTGATAATCCAAGTACTAGATACTCAAAACGTCCATAACCGGGGACACGGATAATCATGATTAGTTTATACACTCTGCAGAGGTTGCACACTTTTCCCCACATGACTCGATCTCCTCCGTTGGGATTCTCGCACTTCATGGTGTTTGAGAAACGAATGACCGAGACATAGTCTTTCAGAAGCGCTAGCACCTTACGATGGGTAGACCGTACCAACCTACATCCCCTACATCTGCTAGTCTACCACTGTAAGAGTTCGCATGGCTTAGTCAACTATGCTAGAGCCAATAATAGCATGTGGCTGCACACGGAAGTTTCTAGCATGAATAATCTTATGATCCCTTTGAGCCTGGGTGGCGGTCCAAAAACAAACAGGCAATCCTGGAATACACGGGTACCTCAATCCACCCAGATGTGTATTTATGTTGCCACCTTAAGTAAACCATTAATTAACAATCTCACATCTGTCATGGAAATTCACTCACCCAATCCACGTCTACTAGCATAGCATGGCATAACAAGCAAATGTAGAAGTAACTCCCAAGGGTTTGATAATAAAACAGGTAATAGGTACTACCTCATCTACTTCCCAAAACCCATAATTTAATTCAGATCCTAATCATGCAATTGTTTGAGGATAGATCTAATGCATAAAAACTGGGTAATAAAGAAGTATGATCAAAGTGTTACTTGCCTTGCTGATGATCCGCGTAACCTAGGGATTCGAAGTAGCAAGCGGCGCAATCCGGGTACTCTATCGCAAGCAAACAAACAAACAAACAAACAAGCATAAAATAAGTACTCATCTAATGCATGGGTAAAACTCAAATAAGAGGTCTAACCAGAAAGTTCAACTTAAGAACTCCGGTTTGCAAAAAGAATCAAATCGAACGAAGAAACAAAACTCAAACGGTGGAAGAAACAAGCTTCCTTTACTAATCTGGACCTAAGTCAAATTTTACAGAAGCGAAAACTGGTTTGAGTAGATTATTGGGAAAGAGGGTTTCAAGACGAAACTCTAGGCGCTTGAATCGCCTGATTCCGATAAACGAGCGAAAAGATAAACTAAAACGAAAATCAGATCAGGAATCGCGATCAGAAAAATCGCGGAATAAATCCGAGAAAAAAATTGATGAACAAATTAATGAACGAACGTTCGTTATGTTGATCTAAACGACGGAGACGTCCGTTAAAACGAACGAATGAGCGAACGCTCGTTAAATAAATAAACCGATCTAAAAACGAATCTAGGGTTTTCTGAAAAAACCGAAGTGGTTTTCCAAAAAAAAACGGTCTGGCGGCGGCGGCTCGGGCAGTACCTCGACGAGGCACTCCGGCGGGGCGGGGCGTCTCCGGCGGGGTGGTGAGGGGCGGCAGCGACTCGGCGGCGGGCCTCGGCGGCTCGGGCGGCGGTTCCGGCGGTGGCGGCAAGCAGTGGCGGCGGCAGCGCGAGGCGGCGGGGTTCGGCAGCGACGGCTGGGCTCCAAGGGGGCGGCGGCGGCGCTTTATATAGGGGGGGGCGGTGGCTTGGGCGAGGGGGCGCCCGGGGAGGAGTCCAGCTCGGACTCTCCTCGGCGTCCATGCCGCGCACGGCGGCGCGCGTGAGGGGAGGCGGCGGCGCTGGGTTGGGCCGGCCTGGCTCGGCTCGGCTTCGACCCAGTCGGGCGCGGGCACCTTTTTTTTTAATAATTTCGCCGGACTGAAAAAAAAATCTAGAAAATTAAATAAAAATCTAAAAATACCAAAATAAATTTTCATTGTCCAAATAAAATATTTAGAACAAGATGAAGATTTTTTTTTGGTCCTGAAATGCATTTTTCCCAAATTCAAATAAAATAGCGAAAACACCAAAATAAATCTTATTTGATTTTTTTATTAAATCCTCATTATTTCTTTATTTTGGGAAAGTCATTTTATTCCCTCTCTCATATTTTTTTAATTGAAATAATTGAAGATAAAATAAATAAAATCGAATGATCCTATTTTCAAGATTTGAGAAAAACTCAAATATGAAAAAAAACGAAATCCCCAACTCTCTCCATGGGTCCTTGAGTTGCGTGAAATTTCTAGGATCGAGGCAAAATGCAAATAAAATATGATATGCAATGATCATCTATGTATAACATTCCAAATTGAAGATTTGGGATGTTACAAACCTACCCCCCTTAAGATGAATCTCGCCCTCGAGATTCGGGTTGGCTAGAAAATAGGTGAGGGTGGTCCTTCAGCAAGTCTTCCTCTCGCTCCCAGGTGGCTTCATCCTCGGCGTGGTGGCTCCACTGAACCTTACAGAACTTGATAACCTTTCTGCGGGTGACTCGGCTGGCATACTCAAGAATCTTAACTGGTTTCTCCTCATAGGTCAAATCACTGTCCAACTGAATTGCCTCTAGTGGCACTGTATCTCTCAGTTGTATATCAGCCATCTCTGCGTGGCACTTCTTCAACTGGGAAACGTGAAATGCGTCGTGAACTCCTGACAATCCCTCAGGCAATTCCAACTTGTAGGCAACCTCTCCCATACGCTCCAAAACATTGTATGGTCCCACAAAACGTGGCGCTAACTTTCCTTTAACACCAAAATGCTTAACTCCTCGAAATGGAGATACCCGAAGATAAACTCTATCCCCAACTTCGTAAACTGTCTCCTTGCGTTTTGCGTCAGCATAGCTTTTCTGCCTGGACTAGGCTACTTTGAGCCTGTCTCTAATCAACTTCACTTTCCGCTCAGACTCTTTAATCAAATCTGGTCCAAACAACTGACGGTCTCCAACTTCGTCCCAAGACAACGGGGTTCTGCACCTCCTTCCGTATAAGGCTTCGAAAGGGCCATCTTCAAACTGGATTGATAACTGTTGTTGTAAGAGAACTCCGCATATGGCAAATTGTCGTCCCAACTAGATCCATAATCTAGCGCACAACCTCTCAGCATGTCCTCTAAAATTTGATTGACTCTTTCGGTCTGTCCATCTGTCTGCGGATGAAAAGCAGTACTGAACTCTAGCCTAGTACCCAAGGTTTCGTGCAACTGATTCCAGAACTTTGAGGTGAACTGGGTTCCTCTATCTGATACAATGCTCCTTGGAACTCCATGCAGACATACGATCCTAGTCATGTAAATCTTGGCCAATTTGGCACTGGTGTAAGTACTCTTCACTGGGATGAACTGAGCTACCTTCGTCAAATGATCGACTACCACCCAAATCGAGTCATAGCCTAAACGAGTCCTGGGCAATCCTGTGATAAAATCCATGCCTAGATTATCCCACTTCCATTCGGGTATCGGCAATGGTTGCAACAATCCTGCTGGCTTCTGATGCTCTGCCTTTACTCTTTGACATACATCACAAACTGCTACATACTCCGCAATATCCTTCTTCATTCCGGTCCACCAAAAAGTCTCCTTCAAATCCAAGTACATCTTGGTATTCCCTGGGTGAATTGAATATGGCGAATCATGGGCCTCTTGCAAAATCAACTTCCTGATCTCGGGGTCATTGGGCACATAAACACGGTCTTCAAACCATAAGGTATCGTGCTCATCCTCACGAAATCCCTTGGCTTTTCCTTTGCTCAACTTCTCCTTTATCTCAGAAATTTCCTTGTCGGTCTTCTGAGCTTCTCTGATATTATCCATCAAAGTCGACTGAATTTCCAATGTTGCTACATAGCCTCTCGGAACTATCTCCAAACATAGTTCGCAAACGTCCTCGGCTAACTCCTTTGGCAGTCCTGCGGTCATGAGTGTATTGACATGGCTCTTACGGCTCAATGCATCGGCTACTACGTTAGCCTTTCCAGGGTGATACTGCAATCTCATATCATAATCCTTGATGAGTTCCAACCATCTCCTTTGCCTGAGATTCAACTCCTTTTGCGTGAAAATGTACTTCAAACTCTTGTGATCCGTGTACACCTTACAATGATTTCCGATAAGAAAATGTCTCCATGTCTTCAATGCATGCACTACGGCTCCTAACTCCAAATCATGTGTAGCATAATTCAACTCATGAGGTTTAATCTGTCGTGACGCATACGAAACAACTCTTCCGTCCTGCATAAGCACTGCTCCAAGTCCTCGACGTGAAGCATCGCAATACACCTCATAATCCTTGGTCTGATCTAGCAAAATCAACACTGGTAAGGTAACTAAACATTTCTTCAATTCCTGGAAGCTGGCCTCACATTCCTCAGTCCAATTGAACTTGGTATCTTTCTTCAACAACTCCGTCATGGGCTTCGGAATCCTTGAAAAATTCTCAATGAATCTCCGGTAGTATCCCGCCAGTCCAAGAAAACTTCTGATCTCTCCAACTGTCGTTGGTGCTTCCCAATTAGTCACGGTGACAACCTTGGTGGGGTCTACTGCTATACCCTCTCCGGATATAACATGTCCGAGGAATCCAACTTCCTTCAACCAAAACTCACATTTGCTAAACTTGGCATATAACTGGTGTTCTCTGAGCTTCTCCAATACCAAACGCAAATGCTCCTTATGCTCCTCTTCGTTCTTCGAGTAGACCAAAATATCATCAATGAACACCACGACGAACTTATCCAGGAACTCCATAAATACTTTGTTCATCATGTTCATGAAATAGGTAGGTGCGTTAGTCAGACCAAATGACATAACAATATACTCGTACAGCCCATACCTAGTGGTAAAAGCCGTCTTGGGTATATCCTGCTCTCGAATCTTCAGCTGATGGTATCCTGATCGCAAATCGATCTTGGAAAATACCTTTGCTCCTTGCAGTCGGTCAAACAGATCATTGATCATCGGCAGTGGGTACTTGTTCTTGATGGTTACTGTATTCAATCCTCGATAATCAACAACCATCCTTAATGATCCGTCCTTTTTCTCCACTAGAAGTACTGGTGATCCCCAAGGTGAAGAACTTGGGCGAATGTAACCTTTATCTAGTAACTCCTTAATCTGACTTTTAATCTCCTCCAAATCTTTTGCTGGCATCCTGTATGGTCTCTTGGATATTGGCCCTGTGCCTCGCAAAAGCTCAATCAGAAACTTGATGTCTCTATCAGGTGGCATGCCTGGCAGCTCTTCTGGAAATACATCAGGAAAATCCTTTACCACTGGTACTTCCTCCTGCACAACTCCTGATAAGGAATTTACGTGCATCCCCTTCAGCTTATGCCTGGAAACATACTTGATCCTCTTCCCTTCTGGGGTTGTAAGTAGAATTGTCTTACTGGCACATTCAATGTTCCCACCATACTTTGATAACCAATCCATGCCTAATATCACATCCAATCCTTGTGATTCCAAAACTATTAGGTCTGTGGGGAACACGTGTTGGAAATATGCCCTAGAGGCAATAATAAATTGGTTATTATTATTATATTTCCTTGTTCATGATAATCGTTTATTATCCATGCTATAATTGTATTGATAGGAAACTCAGATACATGTGTGGGTACATAGACAACACCATGTCGCTAGTAAGCCTCTAATTGACTAGCTCGTTGATCAACAGATGGTCACGGTTTCCTGACCATGGACATTGGATGTCGTTGATAACGGGATCACATCATTAGGAGAATGATGTGATGGACAAGACCCAATCCTAAGCCTAGCACAAAGATCGTGTAGTTCGTATGCTAAAGCTTTTCTAATGTCAAGTATCATTTCCTTAGACCATGAGATTGTGCAACTCCCGGATACCGTAGGAATACTTTGGGTGTACCAAACGTCACAACGTAACTGGGTGACTATAAAGGTGCACTACAGGTTTCTCCGAAAGTGTCTGTTGGGTTGGCACGAATCGAGACTGGGATTTGTCACTCCGTGTGACGGAGAGGTATCTCTGGGCCCACTCGGTAGGACATCATCATAATGTGCACAATGTGACCAAGGGGTTGATCACGGGATGATGTGTTACGGAACGAGTAAAGAGACTTGTCGGTAACAAGATTGAACAAGGTATCGGCATACCGGCGACCGAATCTCGGGCAAGTACAATACCGCTAGACAAAGGGAATTGTATACGGGATCGATTGAGTCCTTGACATCGTGGTTCATCCGATGAGATCATCGTGGAACATGTGGGAGCCAACATGGGTATCCAGATCCCACTGTTGGTTATTGACCGGAGAACGTCTCGGTCATGTCTGCATGGTTCACGAACCCGTAGGGTCTACACACTTAAGGTTCGATGACGCTAGGGTTATAAAGGAAGTTTGTATGTGGTTACCGAATGTTGTTCGGAGTCCCGGATGAGAACCCGGATGTCAAGAGGAGTTCCGGAATGGTCCGGAGGTAAAGATTTATATATGGGAAGTCTTGTTTTGGTCACCGGAAAAGTTTCGGGTGTTATCGGTAACGTACCGGGACCACCGGGATGGTCCCGGGGGTCCACCAAGTGGGGCCACCATCCCCGAAGGGCTGCATGGGCCAAGTGTGGGAGGGGACCAGCCCCAGGTGGGCTGGTGCGCCCCCCCCCCCACAAGGCCCAAGGCGCAGCTAGGAGGGGAAAGGGGAAACCCTAGGCGCAGATGGGCCTAAAGGCCCGCCCTAGGGCGCGCCCCCTCTCTCCCCCTCTTGGCCGCCCCCTCCAAGTCCCATCTAGGGCTGTCGCACCCCTAGGGTGGGAACCTAGATGAGGGCGCAGCCACCTCCCCTCCTCCTATAAATAGTGGGGGTTTTGGGGCTGCCAGAGACATGAGTTTTCTCCCTCAAGGCGCAGCCCTACCTCTCTCCCTCCTCGTCTCCCGCGGTGCTTGGCGAAGCCCTGCAGGATTGCCATGCTCCTCCACCACCACCACGCCGTTGTGTTGCTGCTGGATGGAGTCTTCCTCAACCTCTCCCTCTCACCTTGCTGGATCAAGGCATGGGAGACGTCACCGGGCTGTACGTATGTTGAACGCGGAGGTGCCGTCCATTCGGCACTAGGATCTCCGGTGATTTGGATCATGACGAGTACGACTCCTTCAACCTCGTTCTCTTGAACGCTTCCGCTTAGCGATCTACAAGGGTATGTAGATGCACTCTCATTCCCCTCGTTGATGGTTTCTCATAGATAGATCTTGGTGACACGTAGGGAAATTTTGAATTTCTGCTACGTTCCCCAACAGTGGCATCATGAGCTAGGTCTATTGCGTAGATTCTTTGCATGAGTAGAACACAAAGTAGTTGTGGGCATTGATTTGTTCAATATGCTTACCGTTACTAGTCCAATCTTGTTTCGACGGTATTGTGGGATGAAGCGGCCCGGACCGACCTTACACATACTCTTACGTGGGACAGGTTCCATCGACTGACATGCACTTGGTGCATAAGGTGGCTAGCCGGTGCCAGTCTCTCCCACTTTAGTCGGAACGGATTCGATGAAAAGGGTCCTTGTGAAGGGTAAATAGCAATTGGCATATCACGTTGTGGTTTTGCGTAGGTAAGAAACGTTCTTGCTAGAAACCCATAGCAGCCACGTAAAACATGCAAACAACAATTAGAGGACGTCTAACTTGTTTTTGCAGGGTATGCTATGTGATGTGATATGGCCAAGAAGAATGTGATGAATGATATGTGATGTATGAGATTGATGATGTTCTTGTAATAGGAATCACGACTTGCATGTCGATGAGTATGACAAACGGCAGGAGCCATAGGAGTTGTCTTTATTTATTGTATGACATGCGTGTCATTGAACAACACCATGTAATTACTTTACTTTATTGCTAACCGGTAGCCATAGTAGTAGAAGTAATAAGTTGGCGAGACAACTTCATGGAGACACGATGATGGAGATCATGATGATGGAGATCATGGTGTCATGCCGGTGACGATGATGATCATGGAGCCCCGAAGATGGAGATCAAGAAGGAGCAAAATGATATTGGCCATATCATGTCACTATTTGATTGCATGTGATGTTTATCATGTTTATACATCTTATTTGCTTAGAACGACGGTAGTAAATAAGATGATCCCTCATTAAAATTTCAAGAAAGTGTTCCCCCTAACTGTGCACCATTGCGAAAGTTCGTCGTTTCGAAGCACCATGTGATGATTGGGTGTGATAGATTCTTACGTTCACATACAACGGGTATAAGCCAGATTTACGCACGCGAAACACTTAGGTTAACTTGACGAGCCTAGCATGTACAGACATGGCCTCGGAACACAAGAGACCGAAAGGTCGAGCATGAGTCGTATAGTAGATACGATCAACATGAAGATGTTCACCGATGATGACTAGTCCGTCTCACGTGATGATCGGACACGGCGTAGTTGACTCGGATCATGTAATCACTTAGATGACTAGAGGGATGTCTATCTGAGTGGGAGTTCATGAGATGAACTTAATTATCCTGAACATAGTCAAAAGACCCTTTGCAAATTATGTCGTAAGCTCGCGCTTTAGTTCCACTGTTTAGATATGTTCCTAGAGAAAATATATTTGAAAGTTGACCGTAGCGATTATGCGGACAGTAGAAAGCTTATGTCCTTAATGCACCGCTCAATGTGCTGAACCCCAAACGTCGTTTGTGGATGTTGCGAATATCGGACATACACGTTGTGATAACTACGTGATAGTTCAATTAAACGGTTTAGAGTTGAGGCACCAAAGACGTTTTTTTGAAACATCGCGGAACATATGAGATGTTTCGAGGGCTGAAATTGGGATTTCAGGCTCGTGCCCACGTCAAGAGGTATGAAACCTCCGACGATTTTCTTAGCCGGCAAACTAAGGGAGAAAAGCTCAATCGTTGAGCTTGTGCTCAGATTGTCTGAGTGCAACAACACTTGAATCGAGTGGGAGTTGATCTTCCAGATGAGATAGTGATGTTTCTCCAAAGTCATTGCCACCAAGCTGCTAGAGCTTCGTGATGAACTATAACAAATCAGGGATAGATATGATGATCCTTGAGATATTCACGATGTTTGACACCACGAAAGTAGAAATCAAGAAGGAGCATCAATTGTTGATGGTTAGTGAAACCACTAGTTTCAAGAAGGGCAAGGGCAAGAGGGGATACTTCATGAAATGGCAAATCAGTTGCTGCTCTAGTGAAGAAACCCAAGGTTGAACCCAAACCCGAGACTAAGTGCTTCTGTAATAAGGGGAACAACCACTAGAGCAGGATTGCCCTAGATACTTGGTAGATAAGAAGGCTGGCAAGGTCGATAGTAGTATATTGGATATACATTATGTTAATGTGTACTTTACTAGTACTCCTAGTAGCACCAGGGTATTAAGATACCGGTTCGGTTGCTAAGTGTTAGTAACTCGAAATAAAAGAGCTACGGAATAAACGGAGTCTAGCTAAAGGTGAGCTGACGATATGTGTTGGAAGTGTTTCCAAGTTTGATGTGATCAAACATCGCACGCTCCCTCTACCATCAAGATTAGTATTAAACCTGAATAATTGTCATTTGGTGTTTGCATTGAGCATAGACATGATTGGATTATGTCTATCGCAATACGGTTATTCATTTAAGGAGAATAATGGTTACTCTATTTATTTGAATAATACCTTCAATGGTCTTGCACCTAAAAGAATGGTTTATTGAATCTCGATTGTAGTGATACACATTTTCATGCCAAAAATATAAGATAGTAATGATAGTACCACTTACTTGTGGCACTGCCATGTAAGTCATATTGGTATAAAACGCATGAAGAAGCTCCATGTTGATGGATCTTTGGACTCACTCGTTTTTTTAGACATGCGAACCATGTCTATTGGTGTATACGCATGAAGAAACTCCATGCAGATGGATCGTTTGGACTCACTTGATTTTGAATCACTTGAGATATGCAAATCACACCACATAGGCAAGATGACTGAAAAGCCTCGTTTTCAGTAAAATGGAACAAGATAGCAACTTGTTGGAAGTAATACATTTTTATGTGTGCAGTCCAATAAGTGCTAAGGCACGCAGTGGATATCATTATGTTCATACTTCACGGATGATTTGAGTAGATACTGAGTATATTTGCTTGATGAAACACAAGTCTGAATTATTGAATGGTTCAAGTAATTTTAGAGTGAAGTTGAAGATCTTCGTGACAAGAGGATAAAATGTCTATGATATGATCATAGAGATGAGTATCTGAGTTACGAGCTTTGGCACGCAATTAAGACATTGTGGAAATTGTTTCACAATTAATACCGCCTGGAACACCATAGTGTGATGGTGTGTCCGAACATCATAGTTGCACCTTATTGGATATGGTGCGTACCATGATGTCTCTTATCGAATTACCACTATCGTTCATGGGTTAGGCATTAGAGACAACCGCACTCACTTTAATAGGGCACCACATAATTCCGTTGGGACGACACCATTTGAACTGTGGTTTGGAGAAACCTAAGTTGTCGTTTCTTAAAAGTTTGGGGCTGCGACGCTTATGTGAAAAAGTTTCATCGTGATAAGCTCGAACCCAAAACGGATAAATACATCTTCATAGGATACCCAAAATGTTTGGGTATACCTCCTATCTCAGATCCGGAAGCAAAAGTAATTGTTAGAAACGGGTCCTTTCTCGAGGAAAAGTTTCTCTCGAAAGAATTGAGTGGGAGGATGGTGGAGACTTGATGAGGTTATTGAACCGTCACTTCAACTAGTGTGTAGCAGGGCACAGGAAGTTGTTCCCATGGCGCCTACACCAATTGAAGTAGAAGCTTATGATAGTGATCATGAAGTTTCGGATCAAGTCACTGTCGTACCTCGTAGGGTGACAAGGATGCGTACTACTTCAGAGTGGTACGCAATCATGTCTTAGAGGTCATGTTGCTAGACAACAATGAACCTACGAGCTATGGAGAAGCGATGGTGGGCCCGGATTCCGACGAATGGCTTGAGGCCATAAAATCCAAGAAAGAATCCATGACTTTGGAAGAACTACTTGGTGGTCGTAAGGCTATTGGGTACAGATGGATTTTAGAAGAAGACAGACAATGATGGTAAGTATCACCATTAAGAAAGCTCGACTTGTCGTTAAGATGTTTTCCGACAAGTTCAAGGAGTTGACTACGATGAGACTTTCTCACTCGTAGCGATGCTAAGAATCTGTTGGGATTATATTAGCAATTACTGCATGATTTATGAAATTTTGCAGATAGGATGTCAAAACATTGTTTCCTTGACGTTATACTTGAGGAAAGGTTGTATGTGATACAACCAGAAGGTTTTGTCAATCCTGAAAGATGCTAATAAGTATGCAAAGCTCCAGCAATCCTTCTTAGGACTGGAGTAAGAATCTCGGAGTTGGAATGTACGCTTTGATGAGATGATCAAAGATTTTGGGTTTATACAGAGTTTGTGAGAAACTTGTATTTCCAAAGAAGTGAGTGGGAGCACTATAGAATTTCTGATGAGTATATGTTGTTGACATATTGTTGATCAGAAATGATGTAGAATTTCTAGAAAGCATATAGGGTTATTTGGAAGGTGTTTTTCAATGGAAAACCTGGATTAGGCTACTTGAACAATAAGCATCAAGATCTATAGGATAGAAATGCTTAATAATACTTTGAAATGAGCACATACCTTGACATGATCTTGAAGGTGTTCAAGATGGATCAGTCAAAGAAGGAGTTCTTGCCTGAGATGTAAGGTATGAAGTTAAGACTTAAAGCTCGACCACGGCAGAATAGAGAGAAAGGACGAAGGTCATCCCCTATGCTTCAGACGTAGGCTCTATAGTATGCCATGCTGTGTACCGCACCGGAAGTGTGCCTTTCCATGAGTCAGTCAAGGGGTACAAGAATGATCCAGGAATGGATCATTGGACAGCGGTCAAAATTGTCCTTGGAGTAAATAAGGACATGTTTCTCGATTGTGGAGGTGACAAAGAGTTCGGTGTAAAGGGTTATGTCGATGCAAGCTTTAACACCTATCCGAGTGACTCTGAGTAGCAAACCGGATACGTATAGTGGAGCAACCATTTGGAATAGCTTCAAGTGGAGCGTGGAAGCAACATTTATAATATGACATAGAGAATTGCAAAGTACATACGGATCTGAATACTGCAGACCCGTTGACTAAAACTTCTCTCACAAGGAAAACATGATCAAACCCCAGAACTCATTGAGTCATAATCACATGGTGATGTGAACTAGTTTAGTGACACTAGTAAACTCTTTGGCTGTTGGTCACATGGCGATGTGACCTATCAGTGTTAATCACATAGCGATGTGAACTAGATTATTGACTCTAGTGCAAGTGGGAGACTATTGGAAATATGCCCTAGAGGCAATAATAAATTGGTTATTATTATTATATTTCCTTGTTCATGATAATCGTTTATTATCCATGCTATAATTGTATTGATAGGAAACTCAGATACATGTGTGGGTACATAGACAATACCATGTCCCTAGTAAGCCTCTAATTGACTAGCTCGTTGATCAACAGATGGTCACAGTTTCCTGACCATGGACATTGGATGTCGTTGATAACGGGATCACATCATTAGGAGAATGATGTGATGGACAAGACCCAATCCTAAGCCTAGAACAAAGATCGTGTAGTTCGTATGCTAAAGCTTTTCTAATGTCAAGTATCATTTCCTTAGACCATGAGATTGTGCAACTCCTGGATACCGTAGGAATGCTTTGGGTGTACCAAATGTCACAACGTAACTGGGTGACTATAAAGGTGCACTACAGGTTTCTCCGAAAGTGTCTGTTGGGTTGGCATGAATCGAGACTGGGATTTGTCACTCCGTGTGACGGAGAGGTATCTCTGGGCCCACTCGGTAGGACATCATCATAATGTGCACAATGTGACCAAGGGGTTGATCACGGGATGATGTGTTACGGAACGAGTAAGGAGACTTGCCGGTAACGAGATTGAACAAGGTATCGGCATACCGACGATCGAATCTCGGGCAAGTACAATACCGCTAGACAAAGGGAATTGTATACGGGATCGATTGAGTCCTTGACATCGTGGTTCATCTGATGAGATCATTGTGGAACATGTGGGAGCCAACATGGGTATCCAGATCCCGTTGTTGGTTATTGACCGGAGAACGTCTTGGTCATGTCTGCATGGTTCCCGAACCCGTAGGGTCTACACACTTAAGGTTCGATGATGCTAGGGTTATAAAGGAAGTTTGTATGTGGTTACCGAATGTTGTTCGGAGTCCCGGATGAGATCCCGGACGTCACGAGGAGTTCCGGAATGGTCCGGAGGTAAAGATTTATATATGGGAAGTCTTGTTTTGGTCACCGGAAAAGTTTCGGGTTTTATCAGTAACGTACTGGGACCACCGGGATGGTCCCGGGGGTCCACCAAGTGGGGCCACCATCCCCAGAGGGCTGCATGGGACAAGTGTGGGAGGGGACCAGCCCCCGGTGGTCTGGTGCGCCCCCCCCCCCCCCACAAGGCCCAAGGCGCAGCTAGGAGGCGAAAGGGGAAACCCTAGGCGCAGATGGGCCTAAAGGCCCACCCTAGGGCGCGCCCCCTCTCTCCCCCTCTTGGCCGCCCCCTCCAAGTCCCATCTAGGGCTGCCGCACCCCTAGGGTGGGAACCCTAGATGGGGGCGCAGCCACCTCCCCTCCTCCTATAAATAGTGGGGGTTTTGGGGCTGCCAGAGACATGAGTTTTCTCCCTCAAGGCGCAGCCCTACCTCTCTCCCTCCTCGTCTCCCGCGGTGCTTGGCGAAGCCCTGCATGATTGCCACGCTCCTCCACCACCACCACGCCGTTGTGCTACTTCTGGATGGAGTCTTCCTCAACCTCTCCCTCTCACCTTGCTGGATCAAGGCATGGGAGACATCACCGGGTTGTACGTGTGTTGAACGCGGAGGTGCCGTCCGTTCGGCACTAGGATCTCCGGTGATTTGGATCACGACGAGTACGACTCCTTCAACCTCGTTCTCTTGAACTCTTCCGCTTAGCAATCTACAAGGGTATGTAGATGCACTCTCCTTCCCCTCGTTGCTGGTTTCTCATAGATAGATCTTGGTGACACGTAGGAAAATTTTGAATTTCTGCTACGTTCCCCAACAACACGTAGTTACCAATCCTTAATGGTAACCAATCACACCATAGCCTGGCCATATACTCTGCTCCCGGCGAGGTTACTAACATGGGTGTCTTGAGGGCTTGGGTTGGCAGTTTATATTTATTCACAAATCCCCTTGATATGTATGAATTTGATGCACCAGTATCAAAAAGAACGAGTGCAGTAAATGACTTAACCAAAAACTTACCTATTACTGCATCGGGTTGGGCTTCAACCTCCTCCACGCTAACGTGGTTCACCTGTCCTCTGTTGAAAGGGTTTGGATTCTTCCCAGAGCTCCCATTACCACTTCCATTCTGGCCTTCAGGACATTCATTAGCGTAATGTCTGGTCTTCTGGCACGTAAAACAAGTGACTTGACTCAGATCTCTCTTGGCAGGTGTTGAGGGGTTGGTACGGTTCTGGCTACTACTTGCTCCATTCCCGGTACCATTCTTGGGACCATTGTGATTGTGTGAACTACCTCCTCCATGGGTATGCTAAAATTGTGCTCCTGACTTCGGAGTAAAACGGGGCTTCTGCTGAGCTCCAAAATTGTACTTCCCTTGTCCATACTTCCTCTTGCGGCTTTCAATATGCCGCTGCTTCCCTTCAATCATGAGAGCACGGTCTACCAACTCCTGGTAGTTGTTGAAACTTGCTACCATCAACTGCATGCTCAGCTCATCATTCAGCCCTTCCAGAAACTTCTCTTGCTTAGTTGCATCCGTAGCGACGTCATCTGGGGCATAACGTGCTAGCTTACTGAAGTCATCCACATACTGGACAACTGTTCTTCCTCCTTGGCGCAAGTTGCGAAACTCACGCTTCTTCATGGCCATAGCTCCTGCTGAAACATGGGCAGTACAAAAGGCCTGCTGAAACTGATCCCATGTGACAGTGTCTACTGGATAAGTGGCTGTAAAATTCTCCCACCATGATGTTGCGGGTCCCTCGAGCTGATGTGCGGCAAATCGCACCTTCTCCGCATCTGTGCATCCTGCAGTGTTCAACTCCCTGGCTGTCTTGCGAAGCCAATCATCTGCAGCAATCGGCTCGGTGCTATTGGAGAACACCGGCGGATTCATCCTAAGAAAACGGGTTAAGTGATCAACATGTGGTGGCGGTGGTGGATTGTTGTTGCTGTTGTTCCCCTGATTCTGATTCTGGACTAGTATCTACATCAATGCATTATGCTGCTGGATCAACTGAGTGAGCTCCGGTGGGAAAGCAAATCCGTTATCACGCCTCGGAGGCATCTAGGGTTCAGAAAAGAAGAGAATATAGAATAGAATGAGGTCTAGAGGGAAAACACTACCCATATGCACATGAGACAAATAGCAATCAAAACACTTCATTCAAACAAACAAGGGCATACAACGGTCTATCTATCGTTACAAAGTGTTCGGACTATAATAGATACATTGAGGGAAATTCTACTGCGGTTTTGGTGGTCTACTAGAAAAACTACTCCGATGAAGACTCCATGATATCTTCTCCAGCTTCATCACCATAGTCATCATCACTATCATCAGGGTCTGAGTCAGTGTCGTCGATGATGATGTAGTTCTCGGGACAAGTGCAATCTTCGTCTCCTCCAGTTGCTGGAAATCCCATGAACACTCTTAGCTTCTTCTTCAGATCATCATTCTTCTCGACTAGCGTTGATATTTCCTCCTCATATCCATCGCATGTAGACTTCAGTTCTTCCTCCAGTTCCGTGATCTTGGTCATGGCCTTCTTCAGATCCATCATGCCTGCACACATCTGGTTCTCCTAGCGTCGAATGTGTTGGTTTAACTCCTGGATGAAAGCTGCAATTGATCTGTCTTTCCTGGTGTTGATCATCTCCCATTGCTCATCTCGGCGCCCACAAATCTAGTAGGTAGTATCCTTAAGCTCCTTATGGTAAACTTCTCCAATACGTCCCATGGTAATGTGGGCTGCCATGCTCTTTCCTAGACTCCAGGTTGGTGCATCAAAAGAAAACTCTATGGGCTCAGTGACTGGCATGAATTTCCTTCCTGGAACTTGAACTTGAATCATCCAGCGCTCTTCTTCAGGTAGAGTGGCGTTGTAGGTTCCGGTGAAGCTTGGTACTCCGATCTTCAGGTACTTGGTAACTTCCTTCAGATGTCGTCCAAAGGGTGTATCTTTGTCCGGTTGCATGAACTTGTTCCTTGCATCCGCCATCCTAGAAGAGTAGAAAAGATGAGGAGTTAGAAATGAGAAGAGAAAGAGTAGTGATCTATGGCTTTTGCTTAGTGGTCGTGTCCTACAGTCAGCGTGTGCTCTGATACCATCTTGTAGCGACCAGACCTCAAACAGTCTGATCTCTATGCTTCAGTGTCATCCCTGGATCAGTAATGCTGACACGCGCAGTACTTGAAAGATTTATAACAGAGTAGCAATCACACACTTATTACATCGAATGTCTCCAAAGAGAACTTATTACAATAAATATGGCTTAAGGCCATCTAATAACGATAACAGCGGAAGGCTTGGAAGATAAGTGAGTCCATCAACTCCAACGGCATCATTGAGTATAGAACCAATATTCTAAAGCATCTTACTCGTCGTTTGAAAAGTCTGCAACATGAACGTTGCAGCCCGATAATGGGTCAGCACATGGAATATGCTGGCAAAGTAACACATAGAGAGTAATGAAAGAGTAAAACTATACTACATGCATATATGGCTGGTGGAAAAGCTCTATGGTTACAGTTTTTCCCTACTGCAAAAGAATAAATTTATTTAACTATCATGGTGGTTGTTAAACATCGAGAATGGTTGACAGCATTCTCAATCCCAATTAAGTAACATCATCATTAAACAAACCCAACAATATTAATTAAAGTAACATGATGAGATTCACTTGATAATCCAAGTACTAGATACTCAAAACGTCCATAACCGGGGACACGGCTAATCATGATTAGTTTATACACTCTGCAGAGGTTGCGCACTTTTCCCCACATGACTTGATCTCCTCCGTTGGGATTCTTGCACTTCATGGTGTTTGAGAAATGAATGACCGAGACATAGTCTTTCAAAAGCGCTAGCACCTTATGATGGGTAGACCGTACCAACCTACATCCCCTACATCTGCTAGTCTACCACTGTAAGAGTTCGCACGACTTAGTCAACTATGCTAGAGCCCATAATAGCATGTGGCTGCACACGGAAGTTTCTAGCATGAATAATCTTATGATCCCTTTGAGCCTGGGTGGCGGTCCAAAAACAAACAGGCAATCCTGGAATACCCAGGTACCTCAATCCACCCAGATGTGTATTTATGTCGCCACCTTAAATAAACCATTAATTAATAATCTCACATCTGTCATGGAAATTCACTCACCCAATCCACGTCTACTAGCATAGCATGGCATAACAAGCAAACGTAGAAGTAACTCCCAAGGGTTTGATAATAAAACTGGTAATAGGTACTACCTCATCTACTTCCCAAAACCCACAATTTAATTCAGATCCTAATCATGCGATTGTTTGAGGATAGATCTAATTCAAAAAACTGGATAATAAAGAAGTATGATCAAAGTGTTACTTGCCTTGCTGATGATCCGCGTAACCTAGGGATTCGAAGTAGCAAGAGGCGCAATCCGGGTACTCTATCGCAAGCAAACAAACAAACAAGCATACAATAAGTACTCATCTAATGCACGGGTAAAACTCAAATAAGAGGTCTAACTAGAAAGTTCAACTTAAGAACTCCGGTTTGCCAAAAGAATCAAATCGAACGAAGAAACAAAACTCAAATGGAGGAAGAAACAAGCTTCGTTTACTAATCTGGACCTAAGTCAAATTTTACAGAAGCAAAAACTGGTTTGAGTAGATTATTTGGAAAGAGGGTTTTGAGATGAAACTCTAGGCGCTTGAATAGCCTGAATCCGATAAACGAGCGAAAAGATAAACTAAAATGAAAATTGAATCAGGAATCGCGATCAGAAAAACCACGGAATAAATCCGAGAAAAAGAAAAAACGATGAACAGATTAACGAACGAACGTTCGTTATCTGGATCTAAATGACGGAGACATCCGTTAAAATGAACGAACGAGCGAATGCTCGTTAAATAAATAGTCCGATCTAAAAAACGAATCTAGGGTTTTCTGAAAAAAACCGAAGTGGTTTTCCAAAAAAAATCGGTCCGGCGGCGGCGGCTCGGGCAGTACCTCGACGAGGCACTCCGGCGGGGCGGGGCGGCTCCGGCGGGGTGGTGTGGGGCGGCGGCGGGGCTCGGTGGCTCGGGCGGCGGTGGCAAGCGGCGGCGGCGGCAGCGCGAGGCGGGGAGCTGGCGGCTGCGGCGGCGGGGTTCGACGGCGGCGGCTGGGCTCCAAGGGGGCGGCGGCAGCGCTTTATATAGGGGGGGCGGCGGTGGCTTGGGCGAGGGGGCGCCCGGGGAGGAGTCCAGCTCGGACTCTCCTCGGTGTCCGTGCCGCGCACGGCGGCGCGCGCGAGGGGAGGCGGCGGCGCTGGGTTGGGCCGGCCTGGATCGGCTGGGCTTCGGCCCAGTCGGGCGCGGGCGCGTTTTTTTTAATAATTTCGCTGGACTGAAAAAAATCTAGAAAAATAAATAAAAATCTAAAAATACCAAAATAAATTTTCATCGTCCAAATAAAATATTTATAACAAGATGAACACTGTTTTTGGTCCTGAAATGCATTTTTGAAAATCATGCAATTTTTCCTAAATTCAAATAAAATAGCAAAAACACCAAAATAAATCTTATTTGATTTTTTATTAAATCCTCATTATTTCTTTATTTTGGGAAAGTCATTTTATTCCCTCTCTCATATTTTATTAATTGAAATAATTGAAGATAAAATAAATAAAATCAAATGATCGTATTTTCAAGATTTGAGAAAAACTCAAATATGAAAAAAAACGAAATCCCCAACTCTCTCCATGGGTCCTTGACTTGTGTGAAATTTCTAGGATCAAGGCAAAATGCAAATAAAATATGATATGCAATGATGATCTATGTATAACATTCCAAATTGAAAAATTGGGATGTTACAAGCTTGCAGTTCTCCGGTAGGGCTTCGCCGAGCACTACTTAGGAGGAGGTGGAGTTGGAGAGGGGGAGGGCTGCGCCAGGGGCAAGGGGTGAAGCTCCCATGCGCCTCCCCACTATATATAGGGGTGAAGGGGGCTAGTTTCTTGCCCTCCAAGTTCATTGGGGCGTTGGCAAAGGTGGGAGGAAAGAAATCCCATCATTTCCTTTCTCACTGATTGTTATCCCCCCTTTTTAGGGATCTTGATCTTATCCCTTTGGGATATGATCTTATTCCTTCTAGGGGGGATCTTGGTGCGCCTTGACCAGGGGTGTGGGGCCTTGCCCCCACTACCCACGTTCATGTGGGTTCCCCCATGCAGGTTGGCCCCACTCCGGAACCATCTAGAACCTTCCCTGTACAATACCAAAAAATCCCGAATATTTTCCGGTGGCCAAAATAGGACTTCCCATATATAAATCTTTACCTCCGGACCATTCCGGAACTCCTCGTGACATCCGGGATCTCATCCGGGACTCTGAACAACATTCGGTAACTGCACACTAATTCCCATAACAACTCTAGCGTCAGCGAACCTTAAGTGTGTAGACCCTATGGCTTCGGGAATCATGCAGACATGACCGAGACAGCTCTCTGGCCAATAACCAACAGTTGGATCTGGTGTCACATCCCTAGTTCTGGTATGCACTAGACTAGGCCTTCATGTGCATCATGTTTAATTTCTCTTAAATCTGAAATGGGGATTGATCAAACCCTAGCATTAAATCAACTCAACTAGGATGGATTAAAATCTTTTTCAATAAACCCAAAATGTCCCTAAGAAAAGTTCATGATTTCTGGTTAAGGTGGAAACCTGTGCCAAAAATGATGAATATATTCTTAGATCATTTTTGGATTTTTGAATTAAATCATATTGTATTTGAGTTTGGGCATTTAAATACTATAAATAATTTAGGTGCTCAAATAATTCTGAAACTAAATGTGGGTCACTGGAATAATCCACAGAAAGTCCACAAATTATTTCAGGAGTTTACAAAATGGTTTAGCATTATTACTAAATCAAAACAGAGAAACAAAATAGCAAACAGAGAGAATAAAAGAGAGAGAGAGAAACCTACCCGGCGCTCACGTGCAGCAGAGTCGGCCCAGCTCCCGTTCTGGCCCAGCCCACCACCGCAAATCCGCTCACCCGTCGTCTACCTCTGCCTACTGGCAGAGGCATGTCGCCCGCACGTGCATCGGACGCCACCTCCTGCTTCGCCGTGTCGCGCTCTCCATCAACCCAATCCCGCGCCTGGAGACGCCTCGAAGCCCCTCTCTCCTCTCCCTCACTCGCTGCACTCTCTCCCTCTCCTCTGCCCCCTCTCCAGCAGCCGCTCGAGAGCCACCCAGCTCGTCGTCGCCACTCGCAGTTGCCGCGGCCAGAGCCACCTTCTCGCCCTCCGCCCGAGTCACGAAGCTCCACCGCTTCGTCCTCGACGTCCCCACCGACCCACGTGTCGTCGGACGCCCTAAACGCCCTCACCGCCGTCTTCTTCAACCTCGGGTTGACCGAGATCGCCGTCGCCCGTACGTCGCCGCCAGGCCACCCCCGAGCTCGCCGTCTCCTTCATTCGAACTGCCGTGAGCCCCTGCCTCTTTTCCCCTCTCTCCCGTGCTCTTTTCCTCGCCATATCCGCTGCTTCGCCGACGACCGAATCGCGCCGCCACCTCAGCCCCTCACCGTCGTGGCCACGGTCACCGTAGCCCCCAACTGAGCACACCCACGTGCTCACCGCACCCCGTAGACTCAGTAGGTGCTACACGCGCGACGCCACGGCCACCATAGCCTCGTCTCCGAGCTCGGCCGAACTCCGGCCGCCGCCATGGGGTCGCTCCCGGCGAACTCCGGCCACCCCACACCCTCCCACTGGTCCCCCTGGATGCGCGCGAGCATGGGCTACCTCCTGGTGCCCTGGGCACATCGATCTGTCGCCTCTGGCGCAACTCCGACGGACGCTGCCGCGGATTGAGGTCGCCGTCGGCCAAACTCCGGCGTGCTGACGTGGCCGCGTGATTAGCGGCTTACCCCCCTCCCACTAAACAAACCATGAGCCAATGACACTGGGCCCCATACACTTAACTAACCACAGCTTAATTCCTGTTTAGATTAAATTAACCACGATGGCCCCACGCGTCAGTTTTGACCATGCTGGCGTGGCCGTTGACTAGGCCCACACGGCAGCGACTGTAGACAGCACCGTGACACTGACCAATGGGACCCACTAGTCAGATTTGACCTAGACCGGCCCCGTTGACCAGCTGACGTCACAGTGACGTACTGCTGACACAATAATTCATTGTCTGGATTTATTCTTTTACAGGAAATTCCAGAAAATGCCCAAAACTTCTAAAATTCATAGAAATTCAACCGTAGCTCCAAATGAAATAATTTATATATGAAAAATGATCAGAAAAATCCAATCTATCCATCTGTACCATTTTCATGCATGTTAAAACAACTTATAGCTGATGTTTAGCACAAATCATATAATGGCATTTAAATATCCACATATGGAGTTTGAATTTGAATCTTGGATTCAAACCAACTTCATTTAATCTGGTTGCTAGTTGCATTTGATCAAACCACATCATATTGCCATGTCATGATCATGCATCATATTGTGCATTGCATTGATTGTGTTCTTCCTTGTTTGCCGGTGTTTGTCCCCTCTTGATAGACGTGGTTTTGACGATGAGTTCGATGACACCGATGAAGAAACTATATTATCTTCAGAAGTGCCAGGCAAGCAAAACCTCCTTGTTCATTCCGATACAATCCCACTCTCTTGCTCCTGCTCTCTTTTACTGCATTAGGACAACAAGGATTCAACTATTACATGCTGCGGTAGTTGAACCCCTTTATCCTCTGCATGACCTGTCATTGCCACAGTAAATAGATGAAACCCACTAGCATGAGTAGGAGTTGTTTGAGCCCTGTTGTTCCTACTCATTCATGCTTGTTTGTCATGCCTGCTACTGCTTAGAGTTGAGTCAGGTCTGATTCATCGGGCATGAATCAGGGGTGTGTGAACATGTCCTACTATGTGTGAGTTAAGTGTGTGAACACGATTTGGTAAAGGTAGCGGTGAGAGGCCATGTAGGAGTACATGGTGGGTTGTCTCATTGAAACCGTCCTCAGGAACTGAGTTCTGTGTTTGTGATCCATGAACAGCTACTACCACACATTGGGTTCCGGTAACTCGGCCCCTCTCGGCTTATTAATCAACTTGATCTCTATCCAGGAGTTGCAACTAGTTTCTGGTGTTTGTAGGTAGTGTTAGTAGTCTACCAAGTGGCACCCGGTACAGGTGGGCTTGGGACAGACTAGGCACAGTGGCCTGGTGTACCAAGTGGCACCCGGATGGTGGGCTTGGGAACCCTGCACACATCGTTTGGGGCCGTGAGCGACACCCCGGCCGGATCTCCTTGCGGATGGAACCTGAATAGGCGATAAACCTGGAGGAGAGACTTGTGTGGTTAGTCAGGTCATGGCCGACACCCTCGCTGGGCTTCCGCTTGAAGGTTGCCGAGTACATGTCGTGTAAACGGCGGTAAGTGGTGAGAGCATGTGTGAAGAAGTACACCCCTGCAGGGTTAATATGTCCTATTCGAATAGTCGTGTCCGCGGAAAAGGACTTCTGGGTTGCCTGTACAGTTCATAGATAAGTGAAAGTGGATACTCTAAAATACGCAAGATAAGTGTGAGTGCTATGGATGGCGTTCTCGTAGGGAGACGGGAGCGGATCCATGGTGGTGTATTGATATGGTGAATATGTGGACTCGTGTGCGCCACCTCAAAAGAGTTACTTGCAGTTGTAGTTTAGGATAGCCACTGAGTCAAAGCTGGCTTGCTATAGTTAAACTCCACCACCCCCTTTGTTGATAATGATGCATATGTAGATAGTTCTGATGTAAGTCTTGCTGGGTACATTTGTACTCACGTTGCTTAATTTATGTTTTTGCAGAGAGACTTCAGTCTCGCTAGTAGTTCCACATGGACTTCGACGTTTAGCTTGTTACCTCAGCTACGATCTTGTGCCCTCGGCAGGATCTGGTAGATAGTCAGGCTTCTCAGCCTTTTTCATTTGTAGATGTTTGTACTCACACATGTTAAGCTTCTGCTTGTGCTTTGACGTGTATGCTCTGAATGTTGGGTCGTGAGACCCATGTTTGTAATATCTCGCTCCTCGGAGCCTATCGAATAAAATACTTGAGTCGTAGAGTCATGTTGTGATGCCATGTTGTATTTGCACATATCAAGCATATTGTGTGTATGTTATTGAAATGCTTGGTATGTGTGGGATCTGACTATCTAGTTGTTTATCCTTAGTAGCCTCTCCTACCGGGAAATGTCTCCTAGTGTTTCCACTGAGCCATGGTAGCTTGCTACTGCTCCGGAACACTTAGGCTGGCCGGCATGTGTCCTTCTTCGTTCCTGTGTCTGTCCCTTCGGGGAAATGTCACGCGATGAATACCGGAGTCCTGTTAGCCCGCTACAGCCCGGTTCACCGAAGTCCTGTTAGCCCAGTGCTACAGCCTGGATTCACTCGCTGATGACCGACACATTCAATGATGGGTCATGGATGCCTGTCCGTGTAAGTTTGTGCCACTTTGGGTTTACGACTAGCCATGTCAGCCCGGGCTCCTTATCATATGGATGCTAGCGACACTATCATATACGTGTCCCAAAAGGCGCAAACGGTCCCGGGCAAAGGGAAGGCGACACCCGTGGGGATACCGTGCGTGAGGACGCAAAGTGATATGAGGTGTTACATGCTAGATCGATGTGGCATTGAGTCGGGGTCCTGACAGCTTTGGTATCAGAGCTTGACTGCCTGTAGGATTACCAAGCCAAACTGGTCGAAGTTGAGTCTAGAAATTCTTTAGTTATATAAGGGAGTTGATTGTGGGATGGAACGTAAGGTTCTTTTTACTCCTTATACCTTATGCCTTCTGATCCGAGTCATCTTATCTTTCCTACGGGGTTAAGGAACTAGGCTTTCTCTTCTTTCTATCAGGATCACGTGTTACTAATCCGTAGCCCTATAAGATTGTTGGATTTAAGCCTCGGTTCAGTTCCTACTACTTCTGTATGTTAACTATTGATCTCGAAACCTTGATATTATGCTTCTGAGTGGTTATGCCACCATTTTTGTATCATGTCTCAAATCTTTTCGAGCATTTACAGCCGTTATGCTATCCGAGTCATCCCAGGTTTCTAAATAGTCTGATGCATTTGCAAATCCCTTCTTACCATTCCGGTGTTCCTTTGGCCAGATTAACCACACCAACTAGTGTGTTGAGGTACTTCATTGCCTCAGTATATATGTTGGAGCTAGTATTATGACCCTAGGTGTCTTAGAGTACCACCTAGTAAGCTAGCCATGATTTGTGTTCCCAGTGTGATGATTATGGCCTTTATTCTCGAAAGCATCCCGCGGTGCCACTTAGTAGTAGGTATTCTACTCCTTGGGTTTTGAACCCGAGATTCACCATACTTACCTCGTGTTGATAGTGTTTGCTAGTTCCTTTAGGATATTAGTAACCTTTGCGATAGTCCTCGAGGTCCGTGGTATATCGTTCTTCCAAATACCATGAACCATTCTTGGCAGGAGTTCTTTTGAACCGAAAGATCACAACCAGAGTGCTCTTGACAAGTTCTCGATTCTATCTTGTGGCTCTGCCAGTTCTACCTTTCTGCATGGGTTATCTGGAAGAAATATGTTGAACTTCGTTCGACATGCTAAACCATGCATCCACAACTCAGAAAATCGTATGTTCCTTGAGTTGTCCCTCCTTAGTTGTTTTCTGACCTTCGTCTATCAATTGATAGTCAAGAGTATGCGTGCATTCGTTCATCGTTGCCTATTACTCTTGTGGTCTGTCAAGCCATTCTATCCCAGAATGACTAGGAGAAATGAACTCCAGTACCTCATCCATATCTAGGATTGGGTCAAAGTAGTCATACTCCGCAGACCAAAATACTAATCCAGTTTTTGTTTTGTTCTACCCTGAAGTATTACCCTCTTTATGTCAAGAAAGTCATAGGAATTACACATCATCTTATGAACTCTTGATACAGTGATACTTCTCGCCCCCATTATTCATTTCCCGGTTTCCATGTTGTTGCAACCGGAATGTCGACAAGTGATTCGTGATGTGTGAAATCAATACTCCTAGCAACCTTGTTGCTTGGTAGTTAAAGGACAATAAATTCATTCTTAGTGTGTTGGTTCTTGAATCATCATTCTAAGACTGAACGTGCTACCTAGTCCTTATTTTCGGTGCACCCTTCGATCAATGAGTTAGGATTGTGTCAATCCCTCGCTTTTTTGATCATCTCGTCTTGCCCTGAAAAGCAAGATTGTTCTCGAGCTTAATAGCATATCGGTGGTTCGTGATTTTTCGATTATCTTCTCGGAAGTATCACCAGGTTGTCACCTGACTGCTATGTCGAGCTCGTGACCAAGTTGGTTTTCGAAACCACCCTTTCTCCAAGAATCCGTGTTGGATACCCTGAGCTAGTTGGATAAGCTAAACAACAACTTGGAGAGTTGGAAGATAAAAGCTTGTCCGACTCAGCTCATTCCAAAGGGTTACCCTTGTGTGTGTGTGTTGAAGAAAGATGATATTCTCATCGATTGGTCCTCGTGATCAGTTGTTGGATCTGTTGTCTTGTCAAAACTTTGATTTGAGTGTGGGCTATCCTCAAATCAAATTAGAACCAACGATATTCATAATGTTGTCTTACTCGTGGTTGATTCCTCGAGCATACACCATTACATCCTTTGGTCTGACCAATACTATCACATTGTTCACATAACGGTGGAAGTCCAGTGATATGAAAATTCTGATGAGTTGCTGTTGAGCCCATCAGCAGCATTTTGTCTCCTCCATGATTTGTGTTGAACATCCAGCTAGTGTTGGAAACTTTGTAAGCAATGCCTTTGTGTCCCGTTCATGAAGCATAAGCTTGGATGAAAGGAGTGACTTTCTCGAATTCACGTGCACCTGATGTAAGTTGCCGCCGTGGATCCGAGAAAGATTGTTTTTGCCTCCTCTGGAATCGTCCCCAAGTTGGTCATGCACATGTGCGAAGTATTCTATGGTTTGGTAGGTTGGCCGCCTCCATTCTATATGTGTTCTTAGCACACCAAGCCACTGATTGACTTGTTCAAGGAGGAGAAGTCTATGCTTGGGATCTAATCCATGGACTTGCGTAAAGACTTCGAAACCCTTGATGAGGATTTCCCACCTGAACTCGGTAGTGTTTTTATTGTAAGACTACCATGTGATCATGTTTTGTCTGGGACAACGTGTTCACATGTGTGTAGCAGAACCAGCTCATGTTTCGGTGCTTGCTATCGTAGTTCATTTCCCGAGAATCTCGCAACGTCATCTCGTCGATTTGTGTTGCAAACTTTCATTTTTCTTTCTAGACTTGATGAATCTGGAATATCATGTTACCAACCAGATCTGAATCTCAGGCAGATATGATGGTTGGAACCTTTCCAAGATCTATGATGTAGGTCCTGGCAAGGTTGATGTTCTGGCCGACACACCTAGCCGGAAGATCTATCATTGTAGTATCTTGATTGAGCAAATCGACCATCTTCTCCATGAGGATTTCGAGTGACTTATTAGAAGTTGTTCCTTATGGATCCTTTGTTCTCCCGAAGCCAGACCTTTACTTGATGTTCCAGATACCGACTGGTATCTGGTTAAGCTGGTACATCAAGGAGAACATTAGAAGCGGAGTGCTAAATGTCTCTTGGTCGATCATCCAGATTTTGTTCCTTGTCTTGGCTAAGGTGAAATCTGAGAAGGTATTATCTCCCTTTGCATCTGCATCGTCCATCACTATCCATCATGGTAGTAAGTTGTGTTGCCAAGATCCTTGACACGGATATTGGTAAAACCTTGATGAATATGGAAATGCTCAAGTTCTTGAGAGCACGCGCAAGCGCTAGGTGTTATCATCGGCACTAACTGGGTTTGCTCTCAGCTTCCTCGGTTATGCTATAACTTCTCAAACAGTGGACTCACTCTCTACTGTTGAGCTTCTCCTCAGTTACTAAAGTCATCCCTTGTGTTGTTTTCAACAAGGTAATCCACATCATCCATTCTAATCCAAGCATGCCATTCTACCGACCCCCTCCAAATGATCGCTTGAGAATTGCCTTAGGCTGGTATAAAGAATCTCAATGATCTCTAAATCAAAGGTAATTCTTTTTGCCACTTAAGGGGATATTTCTACAAGTCACCTTCTCTAAGGTGCCCCGTTATGGAATCATGGCAATTATCTCATCGCTATCTTGAAAACCATTCACCATATCCTCAAGCATGGAGTTGTTGCCTACCAAATGGAACCCCCGCCATCTGTTCTTCCATCCCTCCCGAAGTGTGTTTGAACTTCTCATCTTAAGAGGTGTTCTATGCCTCATTTCATGAGTTGATGGTCAGTTGCTCGATCCTCGAGAAGATTGATTCTTCTAGAGTTTCATTTCTTCTCGTGGTCATGTTGAATGGAGTTCTCAAAGCAAGATCTCAAGATCAAGATGATGCAATGAATCAACATTTTCGAGAATAGCAATTGGATCGTGAAGATTGTGTTAGTTTGTGTCCCCTTTTCCCTCTTACCTCATGTCTTGAATCACGAGCCGAGATTCTTGTTTAGTGGGGGTGAGTTGTCACATCCCTAGTTCTGGTATGCACTAGACTAGGACTTCATGTGTTGCATCATGTTTAATTTCTCTTAAACCTGAAATGGGGATTGATCAAACCCTAGCATTAAATCAACTCAACTAGGATGGATTAAAATCTTTTTCAATAAACCCAAAATGTCCCTAAGAAAAGTTCATGATTTATGGTTAAGGTGGAAACCTCTGCCAAAAATGATGAATATATTCTTAGATCATTTTTGGATTTTTGAATTAAATCATATTGTATTTGAGTTTGGGCATTTAAATACTATAAATAATTTAGGTGCTCAAATAATTCTGAAACTAAATGTGGGTAACTGGAATAATCCAGAGAAAGTCCACAAATTATTTTAGGAGTTTACAAAATGGTTTAGCATTATTACTAAATCAAAACAGAGAAACAAAATAGAAAACAGAGAGAATAAAAGAGAGAGAGAAACCTACCTGGCACTCACGTGCAGCAGAGCCGGCCCAGCTCCCGTTCTGGCCCAGCCCACCACCGCAAATCCCCTCACCCGTCGTCTACCTCTGCCTACTGGCAGAGGCGTGTCGCCCGCACGCGCATCGGACGCCGCCTCCTGCTTCGCCGTGTCGCGCTCTCCGTCAACCCAATCCCGCGCCTGGAGACGCCTCGAAGCCCCTCTCTCCTCTCCCTTACTCGCTGCACTCTCTCCCTCTCCTCTGCCCCCTCTCCAGCAGCCGCCCGAGAGCCACCCAGCTCGTCGCCGCCGCTCGCAGTTGCCGCGGCCAGAGCCACCTCCTCGCCCTCCGCCTGAGTCAAGAAGCTCCACCGCTTCGTCCTTGATGTCCCCACCGACCCACGCGTCGCCGGACGCCCTAAACGCCCTCACCGCCGTCTTCTTCAACCTCGGGTTGACCGAGATCACCGTCGCCCGTACGTTGCCGCCAGGCCGCCCCCGAGCTCGCCATCTCCTTCATTCGAACCGCCGTGAGCCCCTGCCTCTTTTCCCCTCTCTCCCGTGCTCTTTTCCTCGCCATAGCCGCCGCTTCGCCGACGACCGAATCGCGCCGCCGCCTCAGCCCCTCGCCGTCGTGGCCACGGTCACCGTAGCCCCCAACTGAGCACACCCACATGCTCACCGCACCCCGTAGACTCAGTAGGTGCTACACGCGCAACACCACAGCCACCATAGCCTCGTCTCCGAGCTCGGCCGAACTCCGTCCGCCGCCATGGGGTCGCTCCCGGCGAACTCCGGCCACCCCACACCCTCCCACCGGTCCCCCTGGATGCGCGCGAGCATGGGCTACCTCCTGGTGCCCTGGGCGCATCGATCCGTCGCCTCTGGCGCAACTCCGACGGACGCCACCGCGGATTGAGGTCGCCGCCGGCCAAACTCCGGCGTGCTGACGTGGCCGCGTGATTAGCGGCTAACCCCCCTCCCACTAAACGAACCCTGAGCCAATGACACTGGGCCCCATACACTTAACTAACCACAGCTTAATTCCTGTTTAGATTAAATTAACCACGGTGGCCCCACGCGTCAGTTTTGACCATGCTGGCGTGGCCGTTGACTAGGCCCACACGGCAGCGACCGTAGACAGCACCGTGACACTGACCAATGGGACCCACTAGTCAGATTTGACCTAGACCGGCCCCGTTGACCAGCTGACGTCACAGTGATGTACTGCTGACGCAATAATTCATTTTCTGGATTTATTCTTTTACAGGAAATTCCAGAAAATGCCCAAAACTTCTAAAATTCATAGAAATTCAACCGTAGCTCCAAATGAAATAATTTATATATGAAAAATGATCAGAAAAATCCAATCTATCCATCTGTACCATTTTCATGCATGTTAAAACAACTTATAGCTGCTGTTTATCACAAATCATATAATGGCATTAAAATATCCACATATGGAGTTTGAATTTGAATCTTGGATTCAAACCAACTTCATTTAATCTGGTTGCTAGTTGCATTAGCTCAGACCACATCGTATTGCCATGTCATGATCATGCATCATATTGTGCATTGCATTGATTATGTTCTTCATTGTTTGTCGGTGTTTGTCCCCTCTCGATAGACGTGGTTTCGACGATGAGTTCGATGACACCGATGAAGAAACTATATTATCTTCAGAAGTGCCAGGCAAGCAAAACCCCCTTGTTCATTCCGATACAATCCCACTCTCTCGCTCCTGCTCTCTTTTACTGCATTAGGACAACAACGATTCAACTGTTACATGCTGCGGTAGTTGAACCCCTTATCCTCTGCATGACCTGTCATTGCCACAGTAAATAGATGAAACCCACTAGCATGAGTAGGAGTTGTTTGAGCCCTGATGTGCCTACTCATTCATGCTTGTTTGTCATGCCTGCTACTGCTTAGAGTTGAGTCAGGTCTGATTCATCGGGGATGAATCGGAGGTGTGTGAACATGTCCTACTGTGTGTGAGCTAAGTGTGTGAACACGATTTGGTAAAGGTAGCGGTGAGAGGCCATGTAGGAGTACATGGTGGGTTGTCTCATTGAAGCCGTCCTCAGGAACTGAGTTCTGTGTTTGTGATCCATGAACAGCTACTACCACACATTGGGTTCCGGTAACTCGACCCTCTCGGCTTATTAATCAACTTGATCTCTGTCCAGGAGTTGCAACTAGTTTCTGGTGTTTGTAGGTAGTGTTAGTAGTCTACCAAGTGGCACCCGGTACAGGTGGGCTTGGGACAGACTAGGCACAGTGGCCCGGTGTACCAAGTGGCACCCGGATGGTGGGCTTGGGAACCCTGCACACATCGTTTGGGGCCGTGAGCGACACCCCGGCCGGATCTCCTTGCGGATGGAACCCGAATAGGCGATAAACCTGGACGAGAGACTTGTGTGGTTAGTCAGGTCGTGGCCGACACCCTCGCTGGGCTTCCGCTTGAAGGTTGCCGAGTACATGTCGTGTAAACGGCGGTAAGTGGTGAGAGCGTGTGTGAAGAAGTACACCCCTGCAGGGTTAATATGATCTATTCGAATAGCCGTGTCCGCGGAAAAGGACTTCTGGGTTGCCTGTACAGTTCATAGACAAGTGAAAGTGGATACTCTAAAATACGCAAGATAAGCGTGAGTGCTATGGATGGCGTTCTCGTAGGGAGACGGGAGCGGATCCATAGTGGTGTATTGATATGGTGAATATGTGGACTCGTGTGCGCCACCTCAAAAGAGTTACTTGCAGTCGTAGTTCAGGATAGCCACCGAGTCAAAGCTGGCTTGCTGCAGTTAAACCCCACCACCCCTTTGTTGATAATGATGCATATGTAGTTAGTTCTGATGTAAGTCTTGCTGGGTACATTTGTACTCACGTTGCTTAATTTATGTTTTTGCAGAGAGACTTCAGTCTCGCTAGTAGTACCGCGTGGACTTCGACGTTTAGCTTGTTACCTCAGCTACGATCTTGTGCCCTCGGCAGGATCTGGTAGATAGTCAGGCTTCTCAGCCTTTTTCATTTGTAGATGTCTGTACTCAGACATGTTAAGCTTCCGCTTGTGCTTTGACTTGTATGCTCTGAATGTTGGGTCATGAGACCCATGTTTGTAATATCTCGCTCCTCGGAGCCTATTGAATAAAATACTTGAGTTGTAGAGTCATGTTGTGATGCCATGTTGTATTTGCACATATCGAGCATATTGTGTGTATGTTATTGAAATGCTTGGTATGTGTGGGATCTGACTATCTAGTTGTTTATCCTTAGTAGCCTCTCTTACCGGGAAATGTCTCCTAGTGTTTCCACTGAGCCATGGTAGCTTGCTACTGCTCCGGAACACTTAGGCTGGCCGGCATGTGTCCTTCTTCGTTCCTGTGTCTGTCCCTTCGGGGAAATGTCACGCGATGAATACCGGAGTCCTGTTAGCCCGCTACAGCCCGGTTCACCGGAGTCCTGCTAGCCCAGTGCTACAGCCTGGATTCACTCGCTGATGACCGACACGTTCGTTGTTGGGTCATGGATGCCTGTCCCTGTAAGTTAGTGCCACTTTGGGTTTACGACTAGCCATGTCAGCCCGGGCTCCTTATCATATGGATGCTAGCGACACTATCATATACGTGTGCCAAAAGGCGCAAACGGTCCCGGGCAAGGTAAGGCGACACCCGTGGGAATACCGTGCGTGAGGCCGCAAAGTGATATGAGGTGTTACATGCTAGATCGATGTGGCATTGAGTCGGGGTCCTGACAGCTTTGGTATCAGAGCTTGACTGCCTGTAGGATTACCAAGCCAAACTGGTCGAAGTTGAGTCTAGAAATTCTTTAGTTATATAAGGGAATTGATTGTGGGATGGAACGTAAGGCTCTTTTTACTCCTTATACCTTATGCCCTTCTGATCCGAGTCATCTTATCTTTCCTACGGGGTTAAGGAACTAGGCTTTCTCTTCTTTCTATCAGGATCACGTGTTACTAATCCGTAGACTTATAGGATTGATGGATTTAAGCCTCAGTTCAGTTCCTACTACTTCTGTATGTTAACTGTTGATCTCGAAACCTTGATATTGTGCTTCTGAGTGGTTATGCCACCATTTTGCAGCATGTCTCAAATCTTTTCGAGCATTTACAGCCGTTATGCTGTCCGAGTCATCCCAGGTTTCTAAATAGTCTGATGCATTTGCAAATCCCTTCCTTCCATTCCGATGTCCTTTGGCTAGATTAACCACACTAAATCGCTGAGTTGAGGTACTTCTATTGCCTCGACATATATGTTGGAGCTAGTATTATGACCCTAGGTGTCTTAGGGGATCATCTAGTAATCTAGCCATGATTTGTGTTCCCAGTGTGATGATTCTGGCCATCATTCTCGAAAGCATCCCGTGATGCCACTTAGTAGTAGGTATTCTACTCCTGGGTTTTGAACCCGAGATTCACCCTACTTGCTTCATGTTGATAGTTTTTGCTCGTTCCTTTAGGTTATTAGCAACCTTTGCAATAGTCCTCGAAGTTCGTGGTATTTCCTTCTTCCAAATACTATGAACCACTTTATGGCAGAAGTTTGTTGGATCAAAAGATCACAACAGGAGTGCCCTCGATGAGTTCTCCATTCTATATTGTGACTCTGCCAGTTCTACCTTTCTGCATGGGTTATCCGGAAGAAACATGTTGAACTTGTTCGACATGCTAATCTATGCATCCACAACTCAGAAAGATATATGTTCTTTGAGTTGTCCCTCTTTAGTTGTTTTCTGGCCCTTGTCTATCAATTGATAGTCAGGAATGATTATGCATATCAATGCCTATTACTCTTGTGGTCCGTCAAGCCATTCTATCCCAGAATGACTAGGAGAAATGAACTCCAGTACCTCATCCATATCTAGGATTGGGTCAAAGTAGTCATACTCCGCAGATCAAATACTAATCCAGTTTTTGTTCTGTTCTACCCTGAAGTATTACCCTCTTTATGTCAAGAAAGTCATAGGAATTGCACATCATCTTATGAACTCTTGATACAGTGATACTTCTCGCCATCATTATTCATTTCTTGGTTCCCGTGTTGTTGCAACCGGAATGCCGACAAGTGAATCGTGATGTGTGAAATCAATACTGCTAGCAACCTTGTTGCTTGGTAGTTAAAGGACAATAATTTCATTCTTAGCGTGTTGGTTCTTGAATCATCATTCTAAGACTGATCGTGCTACCTAGTCCTTATTTCCGGTGCACTTCTCGATCAATGAGTTAGGGCTATGACAATTCCTTGCTTATTTGATCATCTCGTCTTGCCCTGAAAAGCAAGATTGTTCTCGAGCTTAATAGCATATCGGTGGTTCGTGATTTTTCGATTATCTTCTCGGAAGTATCACCAGGTTGTCACCTGACTGCTATGTTGAGCTCGTGACCAAGTTGGTTTTCGAAACCACCCTTCTCCAAGAATCCGTGTTGGATACCCCTGAGCTAGTTGGTTAAGCTAAACAACAACTTGGAGAGTTGGAAGATAAAAGCTTGTCTGACTTAGTTCATTTAAAGGGATATCTTTTGTGTGTGTGTTGAAGAAAGATGATATCTCACCGATTGGTCCCTATGATCAGTTAATGGACCTATCATCTTATCCAATCTTTGATTTGAGTGTGGGCTATTCTCAAATCAAATCAGAACCAACGATGTTCGTAATGTTGTCTTACTCGTGGTTTTTTCCTCGAGCATACACCATTATATTCTTTGGTCTGACCAATGCTATCACCTTGTTCACTTAACTATGGAATCCTTTTAAAAGGAAACCCGGATGAATTGTTGTTGAGCCCATCAGCAACATATTTAACCTCTCATGATTGTGTTGAACATCCAGCTAGTATTGGAAACTTTTATAAGCATTATCTTCATGACCCGCTCATGGAGCATATGTCTGGATGAAAGATGTGACTTTCTCTAATTCACGTGCACTTGGTGTAAGTTGCCGTCGTGTATCCGAGAAAGATTGTTTTTGCTTCCCTTGGAATCATCCCAAGTCAGTCATGCATGTGCGAAGTATACATTTGATCGTGAGATTAGCTACCTCCATTCTATATGTGTGTCCCTAGCACACCAAGCCACTGATTCATTTGTTCTAGGAGAAGAAGCTCCTTCCTAAGAGTATACCTTATGCAAGGACTTTGATATCCTCATGATGGTTCCCCACCGGAACTCGGTGGTGTTTTATTGTAAGACTACCATGGGATAATGTTTGTCTGGGACAACGTGTTCACATGTTTGTAGCAGAACCAGCTCATGTTTTGGAGCTTGCTATCGTAGTTCATTTCCCGAGAATCTCGCAACGTCATCTCGTCGATTTGTGTTGCAAACTTTCATTTTTCTTCCTAGACTCGATGAGTCTGGAATATCCTGACACCAACCAGATCTGAATCTCAGGCAGATATGATGGTTGGAACATTTCCCAAGAACTATAATATTGGTCCCTCGATAACCGGTAAAGTGGATGTCATGGCCAACACACCCAGCCGGAAGACCTATTATTGTAGTATCTTGATAGAAGAAGTTGGCCACCTCCCCATAAGGATTTCGTAGGATTTACTTCCTAGTTATTCCTTATGGATTTTTGTGTTCCCGAAGTCCGACCTTTTACTTGATGTTCTAGATATCAAACCGTATCTATGAATGGGATACACTAGCACATTAAGGAGAACATTAGAAGCGGAGTGCTAAATGTCTCTCGGTCGATTATCCAGATCTTGCGACCTTGGCATTACTAAGGTGAAATCTGAGAAGGTGTTATCTTCCTTTGCATCTGCATCTTCCACCGGTATTCATCATGGTAGTATGATGTGTTGCCAGGATCCTTGACACGGATGTTGGTAAAACCTTGATGAATATGGAAATGCTCAAGTTCTTGAGAGCACGTGCAAGCGCTAGGTGTTATCATCGGCACTAACTGGGATTGCTCTCAGTTTCCTCGGTTCTGCTATAACTTTTCAAACAGTGGACTCACTCTCTACTGTCGAGCTTCTCCCCAGTTACTAAAATCATCCCTTGTATTGTTTTCAACAAGGTAATCCACATCATCCATTCTAATCTGGGTATGTCATTCTACCGACCCCCTCCAAATGATCGCTTGAGAATTGCCTTAGGCTGGTACAAAGAATCTCAATGGTCTCTAAATCAAAGGTAATTCTTTTGCCACTTAAGGGGATATTTCTACAAGTCACCTTCTCTAAGGTGCCCCGTTATGGAATCATGGCAATTATCTCATCGCTATCTTGAAAACCATTCACCATCACCTCAAGTGTGGAATTGTTGTCTACCTAGTGAACCTTTGTCATCTGTTTCACTCCATCCCTTCGGGCGTATGTTTCGTGTCTCAACTCGAGAGAGGTTGCTATTTCTCATCCCATGAGTTGATCCTGAGTTGTTCGGTCTTCAAGAAGATCGATTCTTCTGGAGATTCCCTATCCTCTCATTGTCATGTTGGCTGGAGTTCTCAGAGCAAGACGACGAGACAATGATGGTGATCGAATCAACGCTCTTATGAAGTGCACCCTGGATCGTGAAGATTGTGTTAGTTTGCGTTCCCCTTCGTCTTACCCTACGCCTGAATCTCGGGTCGAGATTCTTGTTTAGTGGGGGTGAGTTGTCACATCCCTAGTTCAGGCCTTGCTTGTTTTTGCTTTAACATCCATGCATCATGTTTAATTTTATGAAACTTTAAATGGGGGCTGATAAACCCTAGCAGCTAATGAATCAACTAGGTTCAAATAAAAATATTCTCAATGAACCCAAAATGCCCTTCAGAAAAGTTCATCATTTTTGCATTGGTCTAGAACCTCTCCCAAAAATGGTGCACACATTTCTAGTACATTTCTGGATTTGGAGTTAATTCATACGTATTTGAATTTGGACAATTAAATGCTATATAATATTTTAATGTCCAAATAATTCTGAACTTAAGTGGGGGCTGTTGGAAATATTCCAAACAGAGCCCACAATTATTTTCAGGGTTTTGAAAATGCCTTAGCATTTTAGCTAAGTCAAAACAATTGTAGAAAAAATAGAAACAGAAACTAAATTAGAAGAGAGAGAGAAGTTACCTCCGCCTTACCTGCGGCCCCAGTAGGCAGCCCACCTGGCCCAGCCCACCAGAAGCCCCACCGTCTTCAACCTCTGCCAGTAGGCAGAGGCGTGTCGACGTACGCGCGCGTCGATGCCACCTCTGCTTCGCGCTGGAGCTCAACCTCCTCCCTGTCCCTGCGCTTGGAGACGCCTCGACCCCCTCTGTTCTCCCCCTCTTTCCTGGCTCTCCCCCTCCCCCTCGCTTGCCCGCAGCCATGGCCGAACGCCACCATCGCCACCGACGCCGTCGCCGCGGCCACAGCCACTGCCTAGCCTTCCCAACTGTCCAGGAGCTCCACCTCCGTCGTCTACACCTCCTCGAGGACACACGCGTCGCCGGACGCCCCCGAACGCCCACACCGCCACCTTCTTCAACCTTCGGCCCCGTCGATCGCCGTCGTCGATTCGCCCCCCGACAAGAAATCTTCGAGCCCACTAACCTCCCAAACGGACTCGCGGTGAGCCCCCGAGTCGTTTCCCCTCTCCCCTGGTCCGCTTTTGACCTCTAGGCCATAGCCCCGTCATGGCCGAGAGCTTCCATGCCGCCGCCGCGTAGCTCGTCGTCGTTTGAGCTAGCATCTATCACGGCTGAGCACATATTCGTGCTCCTCGCATCGTCAGGAGTCTGCTGAGACCCTCAAGCTAGTTTCCCCGTGCACCGGAGCTCCATTCTCGTTGAGGTCCAAACTCCAGCGCCGCCGTGAGCCCGTTTCCGGTGAGCTCCGGCCACCACAGCGCTGCCGCTCGCCCAGTTGGATGCGGCGCACCTTCAGCTACCCGTAGGAGCAAACCACGCGTCGAATGGTGCTCCGTAGCGAGCACACGGTGCATCTCCGCCGTCGGCCATGGTCGTCGCCGGCGACACTCCGGTGAGCTGACGTGGCACCGCCATTAGTGGCTAATGAAGCCACTAACTAAACCCGTAGCTCACTGACACATGGGCCCCACACGCCTAATTAACCCCAGGTTCTATTTTCTATTTAGTTTAGATTAACTCAGCGGGACCCACGCGTCAGAGTTGACCCAGCTGACGTGGCCGTTGACCTGGCCCACCTGTCAGTGTCACTAACTAGCCCCAGTCGCTGACCAATGGACCCCACTGGTCAGGTTTGACCTGGAGGCGCCCAGTTGACCTGCTCACATCAGGGTGACGTCATGCTGACGCAATATGTGTTTTTTTGGATTTATTTTAATTCAGAAATTCCAGAAAATGTCCTAAACTTCTAAAATTCATAGAAATTCAACCATAACTCCAAATTAAATAATTTATATATGAAAAATGATCATAAAAATACAATCTATCCATCTGTACCATTTGCATGCATGTTAGAACAACTTATAGCTGCTGTTTAGTACAAATCATATAATGGCATTTAAATATCCACATATGGAGTTTGAATCTGAATCTTGGATTCAAACCAACTTCATTTAATCTGGTTGCTAGTTGCATTAGCTCAAACCACAGCATATTGCCATGTCACACTCATGCATCATATTGTTGCATTGCATTGATTGTGTTCTTCTCTGTTGCCGGTGTTTGTCCCCTCTCGATAGACGTGGTTTCGACGATGAGTTCGATGACACCGATGAAGAGCTATATTATCTTCAGAAGTGCCAGGCAAGCAAAACCCCCTTGTTCATTCCGATACAATCCCACTCTCTCGCTCCTGCTCTCTTTTACTGCATTAGGAC
Organism: Triticum aestivum; assembly: GCF_018294505.1. NCBI lineage: Eukaryota > Viridiplantae > Streptophyta > Magnoliopsida > Poales > Poaceae > Triticum > Triticum aestivum. Next base: position 304,514,844 of record NC_057810.1, on the reverse strand, counting down.
AACAACGATTCAACTGTTACATGCTGCGGTAGTTGAACCCCTTTCCTCTGCATGACCTGTCATTGCCACAGTAAATAGATGAAACCCACTAGCATGAGTAGGAGTTGTTTGAGCCCTGATGTGCCTACTCATTCATGCTTGTTTGTCATGCCTGCTACTGCTTAGAGTTGAGTCAGGTCTGATTCATCGGGGATGAATCGGAGGTGTGTGAACATGTCCTACTTGTGTGAGCTAAGTGTGTGAACACGATTTGGTAAAGGTAGCGGTGAGAGGCCATGTAGGAGTACATGGTGGGTTGTCTCATTGAAACCGTCCTCAGGAACTGAGTTCTGTGTTTGTGATCCATGAACAGCTACTACCACACATTGGGTTCCGGTAACTCGGCCCCTCTCGGCTTATTAATCAACTTGATCTCTGTCCAGGAGTTGCAACTAGTTTCTGGTGTTTGTAGGTAGTGTTAGTAGTCTACCAAGTGGCACCCGGTACAGGTGGGCTTGGGACAGACTAGGCACAGTGGCCTGGTGTACCAAGTGGCACCCGGATGGTGGGCTTGGGAACCCTGCACACATCGTTTGGGGCCGTGAGCAACACCCCGGCCGGATCTCCTTGCGGATGGAACCCGAATAGGCAATAAACCTGGACGAGAGACTTGTGTGGTTAGTCAGGTCGTGGCCGACACCCTCGCTGGGCTTCCGCTTGAAGGTTGCCGAGTACATGTCGTGTAAACGGCGGTAAGTGGTGAGAGCGTGTGTGAAGAAGTACACCCTTGCAGGGATAATATGTCCTATTCGAATAGCCGTGTCCGCAGAAAAGGACTTCTGGGTTGCCTGTACAGTTCATAGATAAGTGAAAGTGGATACTCTAAAATACGCAAGATAAGTCTGAGTGCTATGGATGGCGTTCTCGTAGGGAGACGGGAGCGGATCCATGGTGGTGTATTGATATGGTGAATATGTGGACTCGTGTGCGCCACCTCAAAAGAGTTACTTGCAGTCGTAGTTTAGGATAGCCACTGAGTCAAAGCTGGCTTGCTGCAGTTAAACTCCACCACCCCCTTTGTTGATAATGATGCATATGTAGATAGTTCTGATGTAAGTCTTGTTGGGTACATTTGTACTCACGTTGCTTAATTTATGTTTTTGCAGAGAGACTTCAGTCTCGCTAGTAGTTCCACGTGGACTTCGATGTTTAGCTTGTTACCTCAGCTACGATCTTGTGCCCTCGGCAGGATCTGGTAGATAGTCAGGCTTCTCAGCCTTTTTCATTTGTAGATGTCTGTACTCACACATGTTAAGCTTCCGCTTGTGCTTTGACGTGTATGCTCTGAATGTTGGGTCGTGAGACCCATGTTTGTAATATCTCGCTCCTCGGAGCCTATCGAATAAAATACTTGAGTCGTAGAGTCATGTTGTGATGCCATGTTGTATTTGCACATATCAAGCATATTGTGTGTATGTTATTGAAATGCTTGGTATGTGTGGGATCTGACTATCTAGTTGTTTATCCTTAGTAGCCTCTCCTACCGGGAAATGTCTCCTAGTGTTTCCACTGAGCCATGGTAGCTTGCTACTGCTCCGGAACACTTAGGTTGGCCGGCATGTGTCCTTCTTCGTTCCTGTGTCTGTCCCTTCGGGGAAATGTCACGCGATGAATACCGGAGTCCTGTTAGCCCGCTACAGCCCGGTTCACCGGAGTCCTGTTAGCCCAGTGCTACAGCCTGGATTCACTCGCTGATGACCGACATGTTCGATGCTGGGTCATGGATGCATGTCCCTGTAAGTTTGTACCACTTTGGGTTTACGACTAGCCATGTCAGCCCGGGCTCCTTATCATATGGATGCTAGCGACACTATCATATAGGTGTGCCAAAAGGCGCAAACGGTCCCGGGCAAAGGTAAGGCGACACCCGTGGGGATACCGTGCGTGAGGCCGCAAAGTGATATGAGGTGTTACATGCTAGATCAATGTGGCGTTGAGTCGGGGTCCTGACAGCTGGATACCCATGGTGGCTCCCACATGTTCCACGATGATCTCATCGGATGAACCACGATGTCAAGGATTCAAGCAATCCCGTATACAATTCCCTTTGTCAATCGGTACGTTACTTGCCCGAGATTCGATCGTCCGTATCCCAATACCTCGTTCAATCTCATTACCGGAAAGTCACTTTACCCGTTCCGTAATGCATGATCCCGTGAATAACTACTTAGTCACATTGAGCTCATTATGATGATGCATTACCGAGTGGGCCCAGAGATACCTCTCCATCACACGAAGTGACAAATCCCAGTCTCAATTCGTGCCAACCCAACAGACACTTTCGGAGATACCCGTAGTGCACCTTTATAGCCACCCAGTTACGTTGTGACGTTTGGCACACCCAAAGCATTCCTACGGTATCCGAGAGTTGCACAATCTCATGGTCTAAGGAAATGATACTTGACATTAGAAAAGCTTTTAGCAAACGAATTACACGATCTTGTGCTATGCTTAGGATTGGGTCTTGTCCATCACATCATTCTCCTAATGATGTGATCCCGTTATCAATGACATCCAATGTCCATGGTCTAACCATAACCATCTATTGATCAACGAGCTAGTCAACTAGAGGCTCACTAGGGACATGTTGTGGTCTATGTATTCACACATGTATTACAGTTTCCAGTTAATACAATCATATCATGAACAATAGACAATTATCATGAAAAAGGAAATATAATAATAACCATTTTATTATTGCCTCTAGGGCATATTTCCAACATTTTTATCAAACTGCGCCCGTACACTCTGGTACGACTTAATTCGCCAAGGGCTTCATTATGCTCTATAATACGGCAACAAAGTCCGAACACTTTTTACTGTGTAGCTCGGCACTCCGAACTTATAGCATTATATGCATCGGCTCCGAATCATGTCTTTGGTCAATAGTTGGGTTGCCAGGCTCTTGTGCTTGCTACCTTACGTTCCGCTATATCGGCTAGGGTAGTAAAGGGAGAACTACTGCGATTGTGTCCTGGTTCATCCGGATGAGCACCTCAGTAGAGGAAGCCGAAAACTGACTGTCATGATGCGGTGTCATCCGGTCAGCTGTTCGAGAGGTTACAAATCTTTAGTGATTTTTTCCGCATTATGTGATGACTCGGATTTTATGCGATCAGGTGTTTACAGTATCCCAAGTTTGGACTTACGAACACTAGGGGCTGCGCCTAAGCTTTTATTATCGAACTCCTATGGCTAAGTGAGGGTGATAAAGCCACATAGTCCGATTGCCTTGTTCGTTGATCTAAACACCTCCTTTAAGGACCAAACTTTGGAGTAAAGAGTGTTTAGATTTATCCCGAACACCCCCATACTATCTTCGTGGGGGCGGAAGCCGACGACTGGCCAACTCTCAGATTTAACAATACGTCTGCACATGAGGTAAAATTTTAAAACTGCAAGCATTATATTACATAACGATCTTGTTTCATAATACAGGAAGGGATGACATGAGCATATTCACTCAAAGATTACATCCTTAGCACATTGCTCTGCCACAAAGCGGGATCCCTCCATAACATTGTCAAAGTACAACTCGGGGGTGCGGTGCTCCTTGCCCGCGAGCGGTCCCTCAGTCATAAGCTTCACGGCTTCCATCTTCACCCAATGCATCCTGACTCGGGCGAAGGCCATTCACGTGCCTTCGATGCAGACAGACCGCTTGATGGCATCCAGCCTCGGGCAGGCATTGACCAGCCGCTTCACGAGCCTGAAGTAGCTGCTGGGGATGGCTTCGGCAGGCCATAGCCGGATTATTAAATCCTTCATGGCTAGTTCAGCCGCCTTGTGCAGTCGACCAGTTGTTTTAGCTGATCGCTAAGGAGCACCGGATGTTCTGGCGCAAGGTATTGCGACCAAAACAGCTTCTCCATGGTGCTCCCCTCTTCGGCTCAGAAGAATTCCGCAGCGTCTGAAGCGCTGCGCGACAGATCTGCAAACGCCCCTGTAGAACTCCAAATCCGGGTCAGTAAGAGGAACCTTTTCTTCACATATTTGCTCTGCATAATAAAGGCCTTACCCACCGTGATTTTTCTGACCTCCTGGATTTCCTGGAGGGCGCCCTGGTCTTCAGCTCGGGCATCGTGTGTGCTTTGGCGGGCCTTGGTGAGCTCGGACTCTTGATCCTTAAGGTCGTGCTCCAAGGACTCGCACTTCTTGACGGCGTCCTGGAGCTCCTATTGGACCTCACTGACCATGGCCTCGTGCTTCTCACAGGTGGCCTTTTTGTTGGCCGCTTTCTCCTCGGCCTCTGCCAGCGCCTTCTTGAGGGTCTACACCTCGGTCACTGCTCCTAACAAATAAAATGGAACTTTGGTTAGCCCAAATCATTCATCCTTCCTGAATATATACAAGGTTATTGCATACCTTGACTATCTTCAAGCCGCTTTTTCACGCGGCCAAGCTCCTCCTCGGTCCGCTCCAGACTTTGCTTTAGTCCGGAGACTTCTGCAGTATGCGAGGTCATAGCCAGCAGTGATGCCTGCTTGTTCACATATACATATTAAGTTAGACTCCTGCGAAAATTATTTGATCCTCTGTTCGGCTTTTCTTTCCGAACACCGGACAGAGTATCAGGGGCTATTGTCTACACCATGACATTCTTTTTATAATTGTGTTGCTTACCTCAAAGCCGGTTAGAAGGCTTGAGCAGGCTTCGGTCAGTCCGCTCTTCGCGGACTGGATCCTTTCAATCACCGTACCCATAAGGGTACGGTGTTCTTCAATAATGGAAGTGCCTCGCGGCGCTTCCAGTAAGCTATCCGGTGCCTCTGGATGGACAGAGGTAACCGGAGGAGTAGGCGCACCTTCCTCTTTCGAAAGAGGCGGCCTGCCTGATTTCGGAGCCGCATGGATCTCCGAAACTGTATTCGGCTAGGGACCGAATTGGATGTGGCCCCCATCGTCGGTGTCCATGGGGTTTGCTCCCCCATGTGTTCAGCAACCGAGGTTTCACCCTCTGGTGCTGCCCTGACGGCCTCCTGAACCTCTCCCGGGCATGGGATCCTTCGGGACGATGCCTCGGCGTCATCCATGTCCTTGGGAGAGGAGGCCGCTGGAAGGGTCCCGCTATCCATCGCCTTCGGGTCCAGCGAATCCTTCGAAGATAAGAACCACTCGAGGTTGGACCGAGCCGGACTGCAAATACATGATTAGACACGTTAAAACAATTAAATAGAGAGGCCGGATATATGAATGTGTTCGGGTACTCACGATTTGGCCAGGGGCTTGTCCCTGGGCTCCCACTCCCAGCTGCTATGGGTGGCCGCTACGGAGTTGGCCGTGTTGGGGAAGGTAGTAATCCTCCGAAGGTACTCACGATTAAGTGTGCGGACCCTATGGGTTCGAGAACTATGTAGACATGACCAAGACACGTTTTCGGTCAATAACCAATAGCGGAACCCGGATGCTCATATTGGCTCCTACATATTCTACGAAGATCTTTATCGGTCAAACGGCATAACAACATACGTTGTTCCCTTTGTCATCGGTATGTTACTTGCCCGAGATTCGATCGTCGGTATCTCAATACCTAGTTCAATCTCGTTACCTGCAAGTCTCTTTACTCGTTACATAATGCATCATTCTATAACTAACTCATTAGCTACATTGCTTGTAAGGCTTATAGTGATGTGCATTACCGAGAGGGCTCAGAGATACATCTCCGACAATCGGATCGACAAATCCTAATCTTGAAATACGCCAACTCAACATGTACCTTCGGAGACACCTGTAGAGCTCCTTTATAATCACCCAGTTACGTTGTGACGTTTGGTAGCACACAAAGTGTTCCTCCGGTAAACGGGAGTTGCATAATCTCATAGTCGTAGGAACATGTATAAGTCATTAAGAAAGCAATAGCAACATACTAAACGATCAAGTGCTAAGCTAACGGAATGGGTTAAGTCAATCACATCATTCTCCTAATGATGTGATCCTGTTAATCAAATGACAACTCATGTCTATGGTTAGGAAACACAACCATCTTTGATCAATGAGCTAGTCAAGTAGAGGCATACTAGTGACATTATGTTTGTCTATGTATTCACACATGTATTATGTTTCCGTTTAATACAATTCTAGCATGAATAATAAACATTTATCATGATATAAGGAAATAAATAATAACTTTATTATTGCCTCTAGGGCATATTTCCTTCAGTCCGGAAAGGAGGTTTTCCCCTTCTTGGACGCCTCGGCCTCCAGACGCATGGAGGTCGTCCTTTTCTTTCTCCCCCCCCCCCCCCCCGGGGAGAGTGGCTTTCTTCTTCTTCCTCCTCTTCCTCGTCATCTTCGGCGGTGGAGGAATGAGTCTCGGTGTCTTCGGACGTCACGTCCGAAGTGCCCTTGCGATGGAGACCACCTCTAGTCCCCTTGGCCTTCTTCTTGGCCTTCTTCTTGGCCTTCTTCTCCGGCACCTGATAAGGCGCCGGAACCAACATCTTCGTCAGAAGCGGGATTTCTGGGTCCTCGGGCAGCGGAGCCGGACAGTTAATCCGCTCCGCCTTCTCTGTCCAGGTCTGAAAGAATCAATAGGGAGGATTAGGCATCTTCCTCGAATATGCGAGTAAAGGATACACCTTGAAAGCATGGAAAAACTTACCGGGCTGGCAGGATGGGTCAAGTCGTGCGCACGGTCCTCGGTCGTGGCCGGCCGCGTCTCATTAGACTTGACGAGCACCTTCCAAATGTCTTCGTGCGTAGTGTCGAAGAACTGCAGCAGTGTCTGGTGCTTGGCCGGATTGAACTCCCATAAATGGCAGGCCCGGCGTTGGCACGGTAGGATCCGGTGAATGAGCATCACCTGGATCATGTTGACGAGCTTTACATTCTTGTTTATCATGTTCTGAACGCGCGTTTGAAGCGCTGTCAGCTCATCCAGAGAAGACCAGGTCAGGATTTTCTCTTGCCATGAGGTGGGTCGCATTGGGACTCCGGACCGGAATGCGGGAGCCGCGGCCCAAGTGGTGTCGTGTGGCTCCGTGACATAGAACCACTTTGATTGCCACCCTTTGACGGTCTCCACGAAGGAGCCGTCGGGCCATGTGACGTTGGGCATCTTGCCTACCATGGTGCCTCCGCACTCTGCCTGTTGACCACTCACCACCTTCGGCTTCACATTGAAGGTCTTTAGCCATAGTCCGAACTCCAAAGTGAGATGGGATGCGGAGGAAGGCCTCACACACGACAATAAATGCCGAGATGTTGAGGATGGAGTTGGGGGCCAGATCGTGGAAGTCCAGCCCGTAGTAGAACATGAGTCCGCGGACGAACGGGTGGAGAGGGAATCCCAGCCTGCGGACGAAGTGTGAGATGAACACCACCCTCTTCTGGGGCTCCGGGGTAGGGATGATCTGTCCCTCGGCCGGAAGCCGATGGGCGATTTCCTTGGCCGGGTACCCGGCCTCCCGAAGCTTCGTGATATCCTTCTCCTTGACGGAGGAGGCCATCCACTTGCCTCCTGCTCCGGATCCAAACATGGTTGGAGTGCTTTTTTGGGCGGAAAAGAACAGAGCTTGGGCGTTGGAGCTCGGGAATGGATGGGCAGAGGAAGGAGAAGGCGTGGGTGATAAGGGGTGAATCCTTATCTCTTTATAAAGGCAGTGAATATCAAGCGCCTCCCCACTCGCCTTAAAACTCGCCTATTCCCCAAGGGTCGTGCAGATGGCACGGTTAGGTTACCCATGCCCGTATTGATGAGAATCCCACAATAAGGGGACACGATCTCTGCTTTGACAAGACGTGCCAATGAAACCGCACCTCAAAATATGGAGCAGCAGGCTAAAAATGGTTAGAATAATGACCGGGCGGTGACGTGATGTCACGCTACAAAAGGTTGTCGGCGGATTGGACTCGTGAAATATTATACACACTACGGTTGTGTATGGTACTTGTTTTGCAGAGCCGGACACATTTTCTATGTTCGAAGACTATGTTGGAGTATTCAGAGAAGGAACCCGCCTTGCAATGTTGAAGACAATCTGCATGCCGGACTCATCGTCATTGAAGCCTGGTTCAGGGGCTACTGAGGGAGTCCTGGATTAAGGGGTCCTCGGACGGCCGAACTATTAACATGGGCCGAACTGTTGGGCTATGAAGATACAAGACAGAAGGCTTCTTCCCGTGTCCGGATGGGACTCTCCTTTCCGTGGATGGCAAGCTTGATGATTCGGATATGAAGATTCCTTTCTCTGTAACCGACTTTGTATAATCCTAGTCCCCTCCGGTGTCTATATAAATTGGAGGGTTTAGTCCATAGGGCAGAATCATAATTACATAGGCTAGACTTCTAGGGTTTTAGCCATTATGATCTTGTGGTAGATCAACTCTTCTAATACCCATATTCATCAAGATCAATCAAGCAGGAAGTAGGGTATTACCTCCATAGATAGGGCCCGAACCTAGGTAAACATCGTGTCCCCTGTCTCCTGTTACCATCGACCTTAGACGCACAGCTCGGGACCCCCTACCCGAGATCCGCCGGTTTTGACACCGACAGAGACCATTAGGAGCAGCACTACAGCTAAAGAGAGATCCAATTCTGCCAAGATTCAGAACAAGCAGAAGGATTAGGATTTACTTTAATGTATTTATATTACATTTGTAATCTTAGTGAACCATTTGAACTGTCTATCTCTGTTTATTTAGGTTCTATGGCATGTAAGATATTTGGTACTAGCCCTTTTCGAGGCACACTGCTTGCGTTTATATCCATGGTGTTGCATGCATCTGCTGATGTTTGCATTTTGAAAATATGTTCTATGGTAGAAAGATGTATGTGATGTTACAGACAGAAAGTGACCACTCAGAAGTGCACTTGGTATGGCAAGAGAATGGTCCATTCTGAATTGGAATGTTAGAGGGATCAACGTTCCCAAGAAATGGACTGCTATTCACAATGAAATTGAGGAGTCCCGGTGGTCTATTCTTTGCTTGTGGAAACTAAGAGAGATTCATTTGATAGTCCTTATCTTAGAAACTTCTGCCCAAGGATTCTTAATAAATTTGAGATTCTACCTTCAATGGGGGCATCAGAAGAGCTTTTGATTGTATGGAATGAACAGATCTTCAAGGGGCAGTTATATCATGTCAATGAATATTCACTATCCGTCCATTTCACTTCTACTCACAATGGAGAACAATGGATTTTATCTAATGCGTATGGCCCTTGTCAACAGCATTACAGAATCAATTTTATTAATTGGTTCAAGGATTTTCAGATTCAGGATGACCCTAATTGGCTGGCGTTAGGAGATTTCAACTATGTCAGATACCCACACGACTGAAACAGAGTAGGGGTTAACATTACAGATATGCTGGCATTTAATGAAGCCATTAACAAACATGCTTTGATAGAAATCCCACTCAAATGAAGAAAGTTTACCTGGAGTGATATGCGGGTAGCACCTTTACTAGAAAACTTGATTGGTGTTTCACATCAGAAACATGGACTTTGTGCTACCCATCAACATTTGCATACCCACTAGCAAGAACAACTTCTGACCATGTCCCCATCATGACCAAGATTAGTACCTCTATACCAAAGTCACACATCTTCATATTTGAGAACTACTGGCTATCACACAATGACTTCAAAGAGTCGGTTAAGAGGATTTGGACTCAAGATGTAGCTGAAGTTGACAGTGCTAAGATCATTGTAGCAAAGTTTAAGAGGTTAAGAAGAGGGATTAAATTATGGGAAAGGGATTTATCTAACCTCAAGAAGATAATTGAAAACACCAATTTCATGATACTATGGTATGACACTTTGGAGGATTCAGAGAACTATCTATAGAGGAAGCAAATGGCAGAAGGATTCTCAAAACCCACCTTATCAGGCAAATTAAAATGGGAGAGGCCAACACCAAATATTTTCACGCAAAAGCTAATATCAAAATCAGATATAATAGTATTGCTATGCTCAAGGAGGAAGATGGTAATGAACACTTCAATCATCATGCTAAAGCTTCTATCCTTTACAGAGCTTTCAAAGATAGATTGGGGACCTCCATTGCAACCCAAAACCCACTCCTTCTACAACACCTGCTATTGCCTCAAGAAGATATGTCTATTATTGAAGCACCTTTTACCCAAGAAGAGATTGATGATGTCATAAAAAATATGTCTGGTGATAAATCACCTGGACCTGATGGTTTTAATGCTGCAATGTTAAAAAAATGTTGGGAATTGCTCATGATTTCTATAGGCTGATTGAGGACCTTTACCAAGGAACGGTCAACATCCAAAGTGTAAACTATTGTTTCATCATACCGATTCCTAAGATAGACTCTGCTTCCACTACTGCTGGATTCAGACCTATTTCACTCCTCAACTGCACTCTTAAAATCATCACTAAACTACTGGTCAACAAACTATAAAAGGTCATCCTCAAGATGGTGCATAAAAATCAATATGGCTTCCTCAACAACAGATGTATTCAAGATTGTCTTGCTTGGGCTTATGAGTATATTCATCAGTGTCACCAAACCAAGAAACAGATTATCCTGCTGAAGTTGGATTTTGAACAGGCCTTTGACATGCTCAACAATGATACCCTGGTTGTTATACTAAAAGCTAAAGGATTTGTGAACAAATGGATCAACTCGATCAGAATGATTTATGACACTGGATATTCTTCTGTTTTACTTAATGGGGTTCCTGGGAAACAGTTTCTCTGTAAAAAAAAAAGAGTCAGGCAGGGTGACCCATTATCTCCATTGATTTTTGTGTTGGCTACAGACCTCCTTCAAACCATGCTAAATGAGGACATGTCAAATTCATAGTGGAATCTCCATTACTGCACAACTCCTGCTCTGATTATTCAATCATCCAATATGAAGATGATACTATACTTGTTGTAAATGTTGATGCACAACAACTCACACTCATAAAAATATCTCCTGCTCCATTTTGTTGGATACACTGGTCTCAAACTGAATTATTCTATGTGTATTATGATCTCTATTAATACTCCTGCTGGAAAATACACTATCTACACTCCTTTGGTGTAAGATTGGATCCTTGCCTCACAGTTATCTTGGTCTTCCTCTCAGCCTCAACAAACTCAGGGTTGAAGACTATGTCCCTATGATGAAAAGAATTGAAAACAGATTACTCAGTTGTTCCACTCTCCTATCTCCAGGAGACAAACCTACACTGATCAAGTCTATCTCCACCAGCATGCCTATCTTCTTCATGTGCTCTCTATTGATCCCAAAAACAGTTGTGAAACAAATCAACATCTATCTCAAACAATACTTCTGGAGAAAATATGGTACTCTAGAGACATGAGTTGCCCTAATTTCATGGGAGAAAGTTTGCAAGCCAAAGGATTATGGGGGATTGGGTGTTCTGGACATTGAAACCCATAATCAAGCACTTCTTATTAAGTTTCTGCATAAATTTCTCAACAAAGAAGACATTCCATGAGTCAGAATCATCCGGGAAGCTTATTATCATGACTCATTACCAGGGGATAAGATGGTTGGCTCATTTTGGTGGAGATTAGTCATTAAACTTTTGCCCAGATTCAAGTTGTATGCAATTTGCAAGGCAGGCAGAGGGGACACTACCTTATTTTGGTCAGATAACTGGTCTGGTCAACCACCCCTTCTCACTTACCCTGAGTTACACTCCTTTGCAATAAACAGAGACATCTCTTTGTCCAAGGTATTTGAGCATACGGATACCAGTCAACACTTCCGTAGACCATTATTTCTACAGGCTTATCAGCAATTCAACTCTTTGAATGACCTTATTGACAACAGAGAGGCAAATGATACACAAGACAAATGGACTTATTCATGGACCACCACACATTATTCATCCATGAAAATGTACAAAGCAATCATTGGGGCAAACAATTCCCACAGTATATTTAAGCAACTGTGGAGCACTTCATGGAGACTTAACACAAGATATTTTTTTTGGATGTTATTACATGATAGGGTGAATACAAGGAATCTGTTACAATGTAAAAGCATGTACCTGGGCGATTAAAACTGTGTTCTATGTTCACACAAGAATGAGGAAACACTACTTCATCTATTCTGGAATTTCCCATTTGCACTCAGATGTTGGGATTCTTTTATACCTGACAAGCAAAGAGTTATATCAGCGTATGATGAAATCACCCTATCTCTGCCTCAACTTCCAGGAGAAATTGCTTTGGATATCATTATCATGGGATGTTGGAGTATATGGTCAGTGAGGAATGATAAAATCTTCAGATCAGCAGCCCCTCATATGAACATCCGGAAGTATTATCTGAAAGAAGGCATGTGGGCAGCAGAACTAAGAGCAAAGCATAGCAAGGCAGAAAGGATCGGAACTTGGGTAACACAGAACCTGTAATATAAGCATTTTATGTTTCCTAGAACCGGCATTGGTTGAACTATTCGGATTTTTTTAAGCGGGAAGAACTATTTGTATTTCCTTGTATATATTTTATTTCATGAAAATACCTTAGAACGACTCTTGTACGGTCTCGGCTAAAAAAAGCAGTTTTGCTAAAACATATATAGATGTGCTCTAAGTATTGCACATCTAAGTCCTACGTCACTGATTTTACGCTAATATTCGTGTAAGCATTTTCTTTTTGTCTTTTTTCTTTTTCTTTCTAGTTTGATTGAGTCACTTAGATGTGCAATAACTAGGCCACATCTGGACGTGCTCTAAATAGACCCAAAAAAAGATAGCCTCTCAGCCTTTTGTCGGTTTTACCAAAATATCACATGGAAACAGTCAACGTATATGGCAGATTTTTTTTAGACGATGCAGTGTACCACATGATGGCGCCTACGACAGTTCCCACAGAAGTGTGCTGCTCATGGTGAATGCAGATTACTGAGCAGAGAAGCCCCTGTCCATGATGAGCCTCCCGTCCTTTTCTCGAGTCCCGACTTGGGCTCTCGTTGTCTCTCGACGATGGGTGAGAGCAACCGGGGCGTTTGCTTGTTGGATAGCCAGAGATGTATGTACCCTGGGTGTGATGCGTGCAGCTCAACGTTTTGCCAACTCCAAAACCTTATCGCACACATGTACAGTTGCGTACTGTTTCGTGACTGCAAAGTTGGTGCCAGGCTTGAATGCCTCGGTTGGCGGTTGAAGATATTGGCGACAGCAGGTTGCGCAATCAGAGTTCCGTTGATAAGTCAATCGGGTGTTAATGGCCTAATCCATCAGGTGATGCTGAGTCAGTGCCATCTTCCGGGATGATGGCGTTGCCCCACCTAGCTTAGCCATGCTTAAACCGTCCGTTTGTGTTGTGATTACGAATTTACAACGGGAAATCTAGAGTTGTGCCTGTCCAAATGCACCTGTGGCCGTGTCAGGCCAACTCATCAGATATCAAATCTGAGGAGATAGTCGTGCACTGGCTATTGCATGATGTTAAAATTTGCCTATTGCTAAGGCCTCCATCACGGGGTTCGGTTGGTCACAAATCTGTAATCACTCACCGACTAGTTCCATGTCCCTGTTTGGGGTATATTTGTTTCTGCCTGCACTGTTTGAGATTAAATAAAAGACTGAGTTCCTGATGCTTTTACAACGCTGATCCATCGTCTTCCAGGGTTCTTTTGACACCTGCCTTGGCTCTCATCGTCTTCCTGACCCGCCTGGAAAAGAACACGACATGCCGCGCATCTGGCTTCAGTGTTAAACTATCGCCGTGATCAAGACTTCTCAGTACTTTTGTTTCTCCCGGACAGGCTGGGTCGACCAATCACGTAAAATACATCAGAAAAAACAAAATAAAAATAAGCAACAAAGACAAAGACAATTGTAAAGCAGATTGTTATATCAAAGTTTGCCTAAGTCATAATCTCACTCTTCACATCATAATATCCTATATACAAATTTATTTATCACAACATACAAGCACGTCACCTGAGGGGTGAACAGTAAAGCAGTAGAATCCAAAACAAAGAAAAAAACAAAAAAAACTTTAACAAATATTTGTGTGATTGAAATTTTTCAAAATGAAAATGACATTCGTGGAAGCCATGGGAAAAAACCGACACCCAAATTGCTTTTAAAAAATAGCATTTTTTTGAGCATTGATTTTTATTGATGACTTCCACGAATGTCACTTCATGATAAACTTTTGCAAGTACACAAAACATTTGTCGAACTTTACAAAAAAAAAGCAGATTTTTTTATTTTGCTATTTTTTTTATTATTTTACTATTCATCATGAACCATTTGATTTTACAAAAATCAAATCAGATTTTTTCAACCCATATGAAAGCAGGAGCGAGGATCTTTCAACTTGGGACCTAGAATGCCGAGCTCAAGGTCATGGGTCCACTTATGTTGGACCGAAGGCTTTAAGAACTTGCATAGGATGCTAATTTCCCCGCGCTTTCGGGTCTGCAAAATTGACAAGTGCACCGGTGAGACCCGGCTAGACACCTAGCTCGCATGCTATCATACACGGTGTGTCATCGCCGACACCAATGACTTCATGGAAGCAAGACACCTTGCACTACACCTGGCTGAGTCACTCCGTGCCTGGCTCACTAGCCTCCTAGTGGGCTGCATACAGAGCTGGCAAGACCTCGCGAAGCTTTTCGATGGAAATTTTTGGGGCACCTACAACCAGCCGTACAACTACAAGTGCTAATAGCACTGGCTGGTCAAATCATACCATCACTGATGCATGAGTGTCTCACATGTGCCTTTGGGTCAGTGATGAGTGTTCTTTCACAAAGTGGCCAATTGATCGCGTGTGCATGTAGCGGTCAGGGCCGACGGCCGCTTCCCCAGCGGTGCGAGCCTTGGCCTCTACGTGTATAGACTCAGTGAGCGCTTTTTCGAAGCACACGGTCATGTCATCACGTCGACGAGCTTTCTCCTGTGCATGCTTCTCCTCAGCCATAAAGGCCTATTGAGTGGCCCACACCTTGCCTGATTCGTCGTCGTATTCGCTATCGGCGGGCCCAAGATGCGTCTCAGAGTACAAATGCTCCACTATCCAGCAGGATTGCCCCAAGCGCTTGAACAACATGGCAGTGTGCCATTTGTATGTGGTTGACCGAGAGGAAGGTGAGAAAGAGGTCAGCTAGAGACGACACCAGGGGAAAGAGGGAGAGAGGCAGTGAGGGATGGTGCAACTGGCTTTGCTTCGTATATATAGACGGAGATCAGTGTGGTAACCATCGTCGGTAGCCAAACGGGGACCGTCGAGCCATATCAATCGTCGCCCGCACCCCTAAACAAAGTTCTGAATTGATACGGGGCAAATGTCCCCGTCACGCTTTGGCGAGAATTGTTGAGCCTACCCCATGCAGCATTAGTTGACGTCGCTCGCTTGCGTGTCGTTCGCTACCTCCGACTAACTTTAAGAAGAAAAAAGGTAGAACATATTCAGGAATTATAAAAAGATTTGGGAATATAAAATGTGTTCGGGAATTTTAAAAAATGTTCATGAATGTAAAAAAAGTTCAAAAATGTCCACTAGTCACACAAAAATGATCGCGAATTCATAAAATATTCATTAATTGTAAACATAAGTCCAAAGATAAAAATATGAGAATTCATAAATGTTTGTGAATCTCAAAAAATAATCACAGATTCAAAAAATGTCCATGAATTCAAAAATGGATAGTGAGTTTCAAAAGAAAGTTTGATTTTTGTAAAAGGTTGCAAAGTCAATAAAGTTACAAATTAAAAAAATGTTCACAAATTCAAGAAACCTTTGCGAACTTGAAAATTGTTCGCAAAGTTTAAACATGTTCATGTATATCAAAAATAAATAGTGAAATCAAAAAATAATCACCAATTGAAAAAAATATTTGTAAATTTAAGAATTATTCATGAATCCATAAAATATGCATATATTTTTTTAAAAATAAAAATTGTTCATGGATTCGAAAAGGTCCACAAATTAAAAAAAATCAAATAAAAGAATAAAAGGAAAAAAGGAAATAAAAACCATAAGCAAAGCAGAATAAAACCGACAAAAAATAAAACATAGGGACAAAAGCAGATAAACCGGTTCAACAATGTTTCTAGAACCTTCCAATGCAGGTTTCTTAGTGTTACCTCACAAAGAAGGTGGAATGTATATATAGAAGAAACAGGAATGAGTCGTCCGGGTAGCAAAATGGGTCGGTCTGGTATAGCAGGGCTACAACTGGAGGGGTGCGCATTTGTGCATGGTATTGACCGGTAGATCTCCTAACCCGCGCTGAAGGCTCCGATTCAAACCCCAACGCCCACACTGATGTTACATGGGTTGCATGGTCCAATAGTGCTCTCCTTGCCGGGTCACTAGATCACTCGGTCGCGTGATCCTCTGTCACTCACTCGTTTAGTAACCACATAAAAACAAAGTGTTCAAAACAAAATTCATAGATAACATACATTAAACAATAATCTTTTTTTTTGAAGTTCATGAATTTCAGAACAGATTACAAATTTGAGAAAACTTTGCAAATCCGAAGAATATTTTATGAATTTGAAAATATTCCGAATTTTCATAATTCAAGAATTTGAAAAATACTAACAAATTAGAAAAAGTTCACAAAATAAAAAATTATATATTAAAAATATTGGTAGATATTAAATAATGTTTCCGGGTTGAAAAATATCATTAGTTTAAACAATACTCAAAAATTACGTATATTTGCAAAATGTTCATGAATTTGAAGTACAACCATGGATCTAATAAAATTGTTAGTTTGGAAAACTTTTGTAAATTTAAAAATCATTGAAATATTCGAAAAGATTATGAATTTGAAAAATGGTAATGAATTTTTAAAAATGTTCCTGAATTTAAAAACTATACTTGGTTTTAAGAAAAATGTTCCTGAATTTAAAAACTATACTTGGTTTTAAGAAAAAATGTAGAAAACAAGAGCAAAATACCAAAGAGAACCACCAGAAGTGCGTCTCGCTTAAAGCGAGACGATAGCTGCTCTCCTGTATGAATCAGGCCGATCCATTCACTTCTTCTCCCTTGCTCGCCCGGTCTGGTTCTTTTTTTTTAGTTTTCTTTACGATTTGCTTCATTTTTTAGTTTTTTTAGTTTTTTGCACGGTTCTTACCAGTTTTATTGGCTTCTTCATGTTTTTTTTTGTTTTTTGTGTTCTTTGTTTTTCAGCAGTTTTCTCCATTTATTTCTTGGTTTTCCCTAGGTTTTCTTTTCTTTCTTATTTTCTTCATTTTTTTTGTTTCTTCATCATTTTTCTTGTTTCTTTGTTTTTTCTTACTATGTTGCACTAGTTTTGTCTGTTTTTTTGGTTATCTTATCTATTTTGTCTTGGTTTTTCTTTGTATCCTTCTGGATTTTCACGGGTTTTTTCGGATTTATGTTTTTCTTCATAGCTAACATGTTTCTTTTATTTCCGTCTTCATTTTCCTTTTGTTTTTGTTTGTTTCTTTCTTGTTTTTCATCATTTCTTTCTTTGGTTTTCACTACTTTTCTATACACCTTTTTATCCAATGCATATTTCAAATAAAATATCAAAAAAGATTGAACACATGGTCAGCATTTTTCCATATGTATTAATATTTTTAGATGCTCGGGTAACATTTTCAAATAGCTTATTAACATTTATTGACTACATGGTCAACAGTTCTCTTATAAAAAGTTGTCAATTTTCAAAAATTTATTAATATTTTTCTCAAAAACTAGTTTAACATCTTTTGAATACACGGACAATTTTTTTCTATACACATTTAATATTTTTCAAATGCTATATTAATAGTTTTCACATAAAGTTTAAAGTTATTTTAATACATGGTCAACATATTTAACCTATTTCAAATGTTTTATTAACATTTTTCAAAATACAAGATTATCATCTTTTTGAATACATGGTCAACTTTTTTTCTATACAGATTTTAACATTTTCAAATGATTCATCAAAAAAATTCAAATACAAGGTTAATACTTTTTGAATAGATAGCCAACATTTTTGCCGCACACATTTAATATTTTGCAAATACAAGTTTGACATTTTTCGAACGCTTGATTAACATTTTTGAAATACACTTTTAGCATTTTCTAAATACATGATCAACTTTTCTCACATATATTATATATTTTTTGTATACATGAGAAAGCATACTCATTATACACATTTAATACTTTTCAAATACTTCATTAATAAATGTTAAAACAGGGGCATTTTGATGCATTAATCGACGACGGAGCGCCCGGCAGGACCCATTGCGGGAGCCCCTGTTTAGCTCGTAGGTCAGGAAATAGCCGCCAATCACGGAGCCCCTGCACCCCTGATATGACCGTGTGTAAATTAACTACGATGATTGTTGATGATACAATGTCTACACCTAGTACTGAATATGCTACAGACGTTTTCCAAGATGTAGACGGATTAGTAGGCGCGACAACTAAGCCTGACATAGGTGTACAAATGATGAGCAAGTCAAAAATCAATTAGTAGACATTAAGTTGTGTACTACCTGGGCACGCAAGAGTTTGTCTCGGACTCAAAAAGAATAAATCAAGCTGGTTATTTCTTTGGACGACCACGGCCACCAGAACTAGTTACATGCATCAAGAAATTTGTCTTGTGGGATAGATTGTGCTTAAGGCCCCGATTGGATTGTTGTTTATTTCCTACACCTGTAAATTCCTATGCCTGAATTTTACTGGTCCCCAACGAAATACATTCCATGAGTGGTATTTGCAAAAGGATGGGTTAAGGAGTGTATCAGAAACCAGCCCACTACAGATGTATTAGGGGATACAGGCGTAATAATTACATTCCAGAAACACGTTCCAAGCACGCGGCCGCTCGTCCATCGTTTTTTAACGGAGGCGTATTTTACAAGTGTAACCAGCTGGAAAATGACGTTCCAAACGCGGCCTAAAGAAGTCCGGACGTGGTCCACCTGCGGTGAGACAAATACATGGTCGATGGTGTTTGTTGCTGGGATGTAAAAGGCAACTAATAATTAAACATAGTAGAGTCCAGAATAGATTGAAGTGTCAGTTTCCCTTTGATCTGTGCATAGCATGTATAGATAGAATATATATTTTTACGTGAGGGTCAAGTTAATTAGTTGGGTCAGGTCAGTTATAAGTATTGGAGGATGCGCTCTTGTAAAGAAGGTTATTTTTATATGGAATAGACAGATGTGTTTTCGAGGGTAGACATCCGTGTCAAGTTTTTGAGGTAGCTTTAGAAGACCTCTTTGTTGCGATTTCTTTTCATGGAAATTGTTTTGCGTGTGAGTACCTTCGTCGAGATTGGTTTTCTCGTGCTGGGCCGCAAGGTTCAAACCCTCTACTTTATGTACATCGCGTGTGCGAGCGAGAGATTGCTACTGTTGATGGTGGAGTCATGAAAGTCGGGCCACAATAACAGATCGGATCTTGCCATCGAGGTTTGGTTTATATCAACCCCCCCCCCCTCCCCGCCCCTCCGCATATTTTGTTCCGGCTCATGTGTGGGCGGGGCGCTCTTTTTTCATTTTTCTTCTTTTGTTTTTCATTTCTCCTCTTTTTGGTTTTTATTTTACTTTGAGCACTGTTCCTGAATCTCAAATGCGAAAAACAAAATTCGGGGTTTAAGAAAAGTCTTAATTTGATGAACTGTTCATGAATTTGAAAAATGTTCCGAATATTGAAATTGTATACAAATTTCATAGATGTTCGGGATTTCATAAAAAAATTCATGAATTGTTTTTTTTTGCCCAAAAAAATATTTAAGAATTGAAAAGTGTTCGTGAATTCCCAAACATTGATTCAAAAAATGTTCGCTGATTCAAAAAATGTTCAAGCCTTCCAAGAAATGTTCCCCAATTCAAAAAGTGTTCCTAATTTCAAAAAATATTCATTGATTCAGAAAAATGTTCATGAATTCAAAAGTTGTCGTGAACTGAAAAATTATTCATCAATTTGAAAAAAATTGTCAAGGATTTTAAAAATGTTCAATTCGAAAATTGTTTGTGAATTTTTCAAAATGTTCACAGATTTTTTAAAAATAATCTATTCAACAAGGTTTGTAACTTTTTAAAAATGTTTGGGGTTTTAAAAATGCTGTTCCCAAATTTTCAATAAACTATCATCGATTAAGATAATGTTCGCATTTTTGATAAAATGTCCATGCCTTTTGAGAAATGTTCATCAATTCAAAAAAATGTTCGGGTATGAAAAAAGTGATATTATTGCACCTACCATCCTCGTAGTCGCTGGATAGGTCCAACATGGTCCTCGTGGTTGATAAGTTCTTCAATAAGGTCCAGGTATAGCAGGGCTAGTCATCTAAGCTGGTAGGACTTTTCTTTGACAAAAAAACCTTAAATTGGTGCTTAAGAGTTTTGATTTTTTTTATCCGTTTGTACATAAATATGCATGCATTGGTGCAAGTCGAGTTGCACTTGGCATAATAATCTGTCAACAAGAAATTAAATTTTCGTCTAACAGAAGAATTATTACAAAAAATAAAAATAAAAGAATAACTTATTAGTATGTTTTTGTATATTTAGAATAGCAAACCATCCTGCGCATACCTACTAAAATCAGTCCATCGAAACAAATTAAAATAAATATGAAATGTGAATAACTAGTCATGAGTGTCCTTTCACTAAACAATAAAATCTATCTTACCTAGAACACATTTTGAAAAACTTCTATTTCCATAAGTGATCATTTGTTCTTAGTTTCTGACATCTAAGTAAATAATTTTCATCCATATGGACTGGGTAAAATGAGACAAGCAGAAGTTATTAGTACAACAAAATGACGGATTTTATACACAAATATAAATGAATTTCCTTTCTTTCTTTGCCAAAATATAAAACCATGTGCATCTTATTAGTAGCAAATACTACTATTTTTTAAACTCATAAAAGATGTTCAAACTATTCCAAAAAAATGTTTGATGATTCAAAAAATTCTTTCAAAAGATGTTTGCGAAGTGAAAGATTGTTCATAAATTTGAAAAATGGTCGAGGATCTTAAAAGTATTCACAAAATCAAAAATTGTTTGTGAATTTTTAAAATATTCATGAGTTCAAAAAGTTTTTTTGAAAAATGTTTGCGAATTCAAAAACAGTATGTGAATTTTCAAAATTGTTCTTGGGTTTAAAAATGTTCACTAATTCAAAGACGCTGGAGAAAGACACGACCAAAGCCTGTACATTAGCTGGCCCATACTGTGTGCGCTTTTCCATGTTATTCACCACGGTACGCGGGAAATAGGAACTGCCACCCATTCTGCCCTGCATGGCTCCGAACTTTAGATTTAAATTTTGTAATTTTGCGGTGAAAATAGCTGCTGTTTTGCCTTAGAAATGAGTCCCACACACACATTTGTATGTCCAATACAACAAAATTTGCTCTCAAACCCAAAATTATTTTGTAAATTTTTTAATTTATCTGTAGAATATCTACGGACTCCCACACGCACATGTTTATGATCTTGATATTTGATGGACCTGATTCTGGGAAGGGTTATCCCCGGGGACCCATTCATTTGCTTCTAGAAATCTTTCTTGGGCATCGGTGTGACTTGTGACAGAGCGCCACATCGAACGCCCAAATATCACAAAACCTGCAACAAATCTTTCTTGGGCATCGCTATGACTTGTGACAGAGCGCACGAGCAACTAACAGTGTCACCGGAACAAGACGCTCCAGCGCGGCCACGCCGCACGGGGGACGGGGCCGTACAAAAGATCAGTACGACCCACCGGGCTAGCCTAGCCTAGCCTTGCCGGAGAAGTTTACACAACTGTAAGGCCACCTCATATGACAACATTACCGAAAAATGTGTGTGCAACCTTGAACAGTCGTTCCATGGAAGGATGTCGACCGTTGCGAGGACAACGTTACCCATAAATGTGTCTGTACGCTTGAACAGGTGCAAGTCTTTGCATGGAAGAATATCGATCGACCGGGTGATCTCGTCTGAGAGCATACCAACACCAGCATTCCTTGCTTAATTGTGCACCCCCGTACCCGTGAATGTGTTGGCCAGTTCTCGTCAAGTGGATCGGTAATGGCGTCCAGAAGGAGGGGAGGCGTGATTGTGGACCTAGGCGGCTCTACCTACAGGTTGTAACAGGACAGGTATTCGTTGCGCTTGCAGTATTGTATGCCAAGGCACGGGTCAAGCTTTTTCACGATACGCCGCATTCAGAGGGTGCTTGGATACGTTTTAGTCTCATGACTAAAAGTAGTGGGACTAAAACTTGTTAGCCTCATCCATGCTTGGATTAAATACTAAAGAGACTAAAATCAAGTTAATGAACATTTATTATCCTTCGAACCCTTCAATCCAGAACTCGTCTATGTTAAAAAAGAGAAGTTAAATAAGGAGAGAGAGGACTAATCCACATTTTAGTAGGAGTACCCCTAACTAAAATTTTTTAGTCTCAAGACTAGTTTTAGCCCCATTTTAGTCAGGGGTATTTGAAACTTTAACCTCTTAAAAAGATTATTTTTAATCAGACTAAAATAAGTCTCTTGGATTCAAACACCTTCTCAGAGACAATTCGTGTTGTCACATGTCATGGAAAAACGGGACCAAAAACAAAAATCACACGGTCGCATGTGCGTGCCAAGGCAGTGACAGTCACAGTCTTGGCGCACCTTCCTAGTACGTTAGCTGAGATGCTCTCGCGCGCGAGGGAACATGGACGTAATTAACACTGATGTGATGTGATTTGCCAAGATGGTCCATTGCACCCAACCGGAACGGGGTAACCACCACAAGCCCATTAATTCGCCCTAAGTGTTACGCACCTTGCTCTTGCAAAATATATTGTCCGCTAATCTTCTTCGTTTAATCAAGCATCTCACACACAGGACCCTATATAAGGAACGAACAACAAACATGTCTCAAAAATTTACAAACAAGACCCTGAACAGGAAAAAAATAGCGATCACCTCCAAAGTTGCATCCCCGTGGCTCCAACCTCGCCGGCATCGGTAATAAGACCAGTTGGTCTGCCGAAACTTTTACATCAGGTCATCGTAGACACCACCTTGAAACATCAATGCATCCCAAATGACATCATGGCTAGGACGAATGAAATTCGCCGCCCTTCGTCCCGAGGATGCGACGGATCGTCAGAGACAGCTGGTCAGCCGACATGGGCTCCGTGGCTCCTTCAAATCCATTGACGATGATGTGTATGATCCCCATCGTATGCCTCCAATAGCAGTGGCAGAGCCAGGAATTAAATATCAGGGGGGCCAAATGACACAAACTTTTCATCTCAGGGGACAAACTGCGGTAATGCATGTATTGTTTTCTAAATTTGGCACTGTTCATCTCTAAATTAGGATCAAATCAATGATGTTAGGGGGGCAATGCCCCTGCTGGTGTCTCCGCCACTGTATAATAGGACGCTAGGGGCTCATCCCCAAATTCAGGGATGACTCCGCCTGTGCCGGAAGCTTGGGTCTGGTGAGGTCAAGCACCAAGAGGCCAGGTCAAGGTGAACCTTCCAACACCTCTCCTTGCCGGCACCGCGACTGCAGAAGAAAAGGGCAACAACCACACCACCTGGCGCAACCCAGTGCTTATTGAGGCAGGAAGTGCCGTATCTACCGCCATCGGTCCACCTCCACCATCAAGGAGAGGCCGAGGACGACGCCAACAAGCATCGGGCGATGCATGCAAGCACCGGAGCCTTGCAATGTAACGACATAACATCAGTTGCCCCATGGGCAAGTCTACACCTATAACTACCCTGTAAAGAGGCCCGACCTCCTCACTCACTCCGGAAGGTGAAGTCGCTGGTGGAGGAGGGGAGAGTAGTCACTGGTTTGAATGAAGCATGACGTGTGGCAAATGGCATAAGATATCTAAAAAATTATTTTTTGTTGGAACTATTGAAGATTTATTGCATTATTATTTCAAATAATTCCTAGAAAAAATCCCAGAGGTTTGTATGGCTGTGACGCCCGGATAATTAGGCTACAATAATCCCGCGTTAACGATGCCACGTCACCTCGATTACTGTTGATAAACTCGAGTTAGTTCAAAAACGATTCAAATTAAAATTTAAAATATAGGCAAACAATAAAAGTTTTCAAATATTAAAATTTAAATGTTCGGAGTGAACCAAATAATACATAGGTAATTATGGTGGAGGAACCACACTCTTATAAAATGTGTAATTATTCTAAAATGAATAAAACAATAGCAAAACCGATATTTAAATGCTTTTATAAATAAATAAAATACTAAACTAAATTGTTTTGGGATAAAACTTTTTGTGGCAGTGGTTTCATGGTATTACTAATGTAGGGATCATTTTAATATTAAGTAAAAAGTAAACTTAAAAGAAAGTAAAATAAAAACAAAAAGAAAATAAATAGAAAGAAAAGGAAACACAAAACCAGAAAAGAAAACTAACAAAAAAAAGAGGAAGAAAGACCCCCCCCCCACTGGACCCTTGGCCCAACTGGGCCGTGGCCCAGCCGGCCATCCCCTGGCCTATAGGCCACCCCACCCCCCCTGCCCCGAAACCCTAACGCCCCCACTCCCCACGACCGCAACCACCTCCCCACTCCCTCGTCTCTCTCTCTCATCCGATCCAGATCGGATCGGGCCATCCCCGTCGCCCCGCCGCCGTTCACCATCGCCACCGCCGCCCAGCGCCCTCCTCCTCAACCCTCCTTCCCAGCGCCCCCCCACGCTCGGCTGGTTCTGGATCGGGGAGGGGGCCGATCCCACGTCGCCCTGCACCCCCGATCCCGTCGCCCGTCGCCGCGACGACCTCGCGTCCACGTCTTCCTCCCCGAGCCCCCACTGCCCGTGCCCTACTCCTCCCGATGTGAGCCCCGCCTTACTCCCTTCCTCTCCCTCGCGCGCTCGCGCTCGTCTCCGCGGTCCCCGCCGAGCTCGCCCCCGGTTGACGCGCTCCGGCCGCGTCCGTTGCGCGCTCACCGCGCCGTGCCCGCGCACCGCACCTGCCGTGGCCCCCAGCCCCTGCCGCCTCCGATGCGACCACCGAATCCCCCCTGCACCGGCGACGCCGCTACACCCGCGGCCAACTCCGAGCACCCTCCACCCCGCGACCACCCCTGCCCGCTCGCGCCGTGGCCGTCGCCCCCGCGGCTGTGTCCGGTGCCCGCGCCCCTGGGTTCCCGCAGTCGCCGCGGCCCGACCTCGCCCCACGCCCCTTCCTGCCTCGCCGCCGGCGGCCGGGCTGGCCCCGTCGCGCCGCTGG
Source organism: Triticum aestivum (assembly GCF_018294505.1). NCBI lineage: Eukaryota > Viridiplantae > Streptophyta > Magnoliopsida > Poales > Poaceae > Triticum > Triticum aestivum. The sequence continues at coordinate 304,489,647 of NC_057810.1, read as the reverse complement.
TCTCGCCCGAGGCCAGCGCCCGGGTTGGCCCCTATCGGGCGCCCCTGCGCCCGTTACGAGTAGCGCCCGTTCCGGTTTGGCCCCTGGGGCCTATGACAGATGGGCCCCATGCCCAAAATGTTTTAATAAAAAAAGAGAGAAGAATTAAAAATAAAAATAAAAATAATTAATTAATTAATTAATTAAAGAATTAATTAAATTAAATTAATTAATCAGGATTAGATTAACCTAATTACTAGTTAACTTAATTAACCCCTGATTAGCCTAATCAGTCAATGACATGCGGGACCCACACATAGTTGACCCAGTCAACTGCACAGTTGACTGCTGACATCACCCTGATGTCATGCCTACGTCATCAGACACTATTCTGGATAATGTTGATTAAATTAAATAAATAAATCCTAAAAATGATTTAAATCTTTTAAAATTAATATAAAATAAACCGTAGCTCGGATGGAAAAACTTTGTACATGAAAGTTGCTCAGAACGAAGAGACGATTCCGGATACGCAGTCCGTTCGTCCGCCACACACCCCTAACCTATCGAACTCGCAACTTTCCCCCCTCCGGCTCCTCTGCCCGAAAACGCGAAACACCGGGAATACTTTCCCGGATGTTTCCCCCCTTCACCGGTATCACCTACTACCGCGTTAGGGCACACCGAACACCGCGTATTGCCTTGTATATTTTGTGATGCTTTGTTTGCTCTGTATTCATTATTTCTTCCCCCTCTTCTCTCCGGTAGACTACGAGACCGACGCTGCTGCTGACCAGTTCGACTACGGAGTTGACGACCCCTCTCTCTTGCCAGAGCAACCAGGCAAGCCCCCCCCTTGATCACCAGATATCGCCTATTCTCTCTATACTGCTTGCATTAGAGTAGTGTAGCATGTTACTGCTTTCGTTAATCCTATTCTGATGCATAGCCTGACATTGTCGCTACATCTGTTGATACCTTACCTGCAATCCTAAATGCTTAGTATAGGATGCTAGTTTATCATCATTGGCCCTACATTCTTGTCAGTCTGCCTTGCTATACTATCGGGCCGTGATCACTTGGGAGGTGATCACGGGTATATACTATACATACATACATACTATACAGATGGTGACTAAAGTCGGGTCAGCTCATTGAGTACCCGCAAGTGATTCTGACGAGGGGGCTGAAAGGACAGGTGGCTCCATCCCGGTAGAGGTGGGCCTGGGTTCCCGACGGCCCTCGACTGTTACTTTGTGGCGGAGCGACAGGGCAGGTTGAGACCACCTAGGAGACAGGTGGGCCTGGCCCTGTTCGGCGTTCGCGGATACTTAACACGCTTAACGAGATCTTGGTATTTGATCTGAGTCGGCTACGAGCCTATACGCACTAACCATCTACGTGGGAGTAGTTATGGGTATCCCGACGTCGTGGTATCAGCCGAAGCACTTCAGACGTCAGCGACGGAGCGGCGCGCGCCGAATTGGACTGGAACGCCACTAGGCTAGGTCTGCTTTCGGCCGCCCTCGCAACGTGCAGGTGTGCTATGGGCGATGGGCCCAGACCCCTGTGCGCTTAGGTTTAGACCGGCGTGCTGGCCTCTCTGTTGTGCCTAGGTGGGGCTGCGACGTGTTGATCTTCCGAGGCCGGGCATGACCCAGGAAAGTGTGTCCGGCCAAATGGGATCGAGCGTGTTGGGTTATGTGGTGCACCCCTGCAGGGAAGTTAATCTATTCGAATAGCCGTGATCTTCGGTAACAGGACGACTTGGAGTTGTACCTTGACCTTATGACAACTAGAACCGGATACTTAATAAAACACACCCTTCCAAGTTCCACAGACAACCCGGTGATCGCTTTTCTACAGGGCGACGAGGAGAGGATCGCCGGGTAGGATTATGCTATGCGATGCGACTGGAGATGCGCTTGGAGATGCTACCTGGATATGCTACTTGGAGATGCTACTTGGAGGACTTCAATCTACTCTCTTCTACATGCTGCAAGACGGAGGCTGCCAGAAGCGTAGTCTTCGACAGGATTAGCTATCCCCCTCTTATTCTGGCATTCTGCAGTTCAGTCCACTGATATGGCCTCCTTACACATATACCCATGCATATGTAGTGTAGTTCCTTGCTTGCGAGTACTTTGGATGAGTACTCACGGTTGCTTTCTCCCCCCTTTTTCCCCTTTCCTTCTTTCTGGTTGTCGCAACCAGATGCTGGAGTCCAGGAGCCAGACGCCACCGTCGACGACGACCCCTACTACACCGGAGGTGCCTACTACTACGTGCAGCCCGCTGACGACGACCTGGAGTAGTTAGGAGGATCCCAGGCAGGAGGCCTGCGCCTCTTTCGATCTGTATCCCAGTTTGTGCTAGCCTTCTTAAGGCAACTTGTTTAACTTATGTCTGTACTCAGATATTGTTGCTTCCGCTGACTCGTCTATGATCGAGCACTTGTATTCGAGCCCTCGAGGCCCCTGGCTTGTATTATGATGCTTGTATGACTTATTTTATTTGTAGAGTTGTGTTGTGATATCTTCCCGTGAGTCCCTGATCTTGATCGTACACATTTGCGTGCATGATTAGTGTACGATTGAATCGGGGGCGTCACAAGTTGGTATCAGAGCCGACTGCCTGTAGGAATCCCCCTTTCCAACTCCTTGGCCGAAGTTGAGTCTAGCCATTGCAAAACTTTTACTAACTTGGCTGTGTGCCTTACGGGCCCACGTCGCCATTGGGTGGTATTAGGATCTTTTATTCCTCGACCTATACTCTGGGACTCTTATTTCTCTTCTATTCGGATTAAATGATTTTTGCTAAATCTAACATTAGGATCTCGTTATCACTTTCACCCGGAGAGCCCCTTATTAATGATGATTGTCTGCGGCACGTGAAGACCCTGAAGATACTCTCCGTTGTTAACCCGAGAACTTATGTTCATCGCATTTGCAATTCCCCTTCCACCGTCTACCCTTATGGATAACTACTTGCAGTTGTTATTCTTACATTCATCCCCAGTTGGTCTTGTTGTTACCAGATACCTCGAAACACTCGTCGTTGTCTCGATAATCCTTTGAGCTTATCGCCTTGCTATTCCTTGTCACCTGAATACCCCTATGGATAATTCTCGCACTTATCGAGTATCCGCTCATCCCCCAGTTGTTCATGTGTTTCACAATGGTCTTCGAAATACTATTTGATCCTCCAAAAATCCTTAATAGCTTATTGCTCTGCAATACTTGTCTGCTTGCATTATGGATGCTTTCCATATGTCTGGCAATATTCGTTAGTATCCTTAAGCATCGTCATTTTGATCCTATTGATTCAGCATGTGTGCGAATGCACACAATCATCTATCAACCCTTCTAAATTATCCTTCCGGCTCAGACATCATTTTTTTTGAACATGAGCTGGTTCTCGACCAATCAATTGCCGTCGGTTGTGCCCCTAAGTCTATTGAACTTATCCATCCTTGGCCAGAGCGTCTGCTTCTGATCCTTTGTTTTGGAAATCATAATTCCTTTGTTATCTAAGCATCAAATTATTCAGTTGTCCTATAATATGATGCCCGTGCATTCTTTCTTCCTCTGATTGAGTACCGGTACTCACATCAGCTCCGTTGTGGATCGCCCGATCCATTGTTGGATTTCACCTGACAACGCCCTTCATATTCAATAACCTTGAGAGCCTTTCCTCTGATACATAATGCCTTTGGTAAATTGTATCCTCTGCTTTCTCAACCATGCTCTGCTTTCGAGCTGGTGATATCTACTATTGAAGCTTGTGGTATATATTTCCACGATAACCTGATGGGTTGAACGTATGCCTTCTCTAAACCGTGTGAACCCGAAAGTTTTCACGAGTCATACTCTTCTGGTGCTTCGCCAGATAAAATTTCAACACTGCAACTTCATCGAACGTGAGAAGTGAATGAAAGGTTATGCATTGGAGAAGTGGGAGTCGACCTTGAACTTGTGTTCATGTCCATGGACACGATGTAGATCTTATCATTAAAGCTTCTTATAAATAAATTATTCCTTTGGTATAAGTTCATCTTATATCTAGGATCTGGCCTTTTGCAACCGTGGTTCCGACCATGATTGTTCTTCTTTGATCTCATTTCTCGGACAAGTTAAAACAATTGTCTTCTATGGATCAATACACCAGTCCCACCTTTACTTTGATCTTGTGTCGAGTATTACCCCCCTGATATCTCGAGATTATCATGGAACTGCATAACTCTTATGAGTTCTTCATCAAGTGCTACCTTCCCACTGATTCCAATTTTTCGCGGGCTCTGAGTTATTGAACACTCAAAGACACCGATAACTGAACCGAGTCCGCTCTACGGTTCAACAACTCTTCAGTAAGCTTCTATAAGTACGAGTTTGTACCCGACCACGCCATTCCTAGCCTGTTTGGCTATATCTTTGTCGTGATGATTTTAACTGTGCTACCCGGTCCTTCTTCTCGGAGCACAATTTTCGACGATGAACTAACCTTACGTCGATCCTCATCGTCATATCATTTCGCCTTGAACAACAAGCTTGGTTTCGAGTTTGTGTCGTACCCTTGGTTCCAATAACCTTTCACTTCATCATTACTTAGACTTGATGTCGTCGCTGATCGATTACATCTTCATGAACTCTCGCGACAAATGTGTCGTGATCCTCATCAACCTTATGAGCTCTTCCAGGAATTCAATTGAATTCATGATGGGTAATACCATCCTTGCCCCTCGATGATTCCTGTTCTCATCGACCACTTTATTGCCTTCCGTTCAACACAACTTGTTCGTGTTTTGTGTAAACCTTGAGATCCCTGCTACCCAGCAGTTGATCTTCCTTACCTCGGAAGTATTACCATCTCTTTTTGTCAAGAATGTGGTGAGAATTTCACCACCTCTTAAGAATTCTTGATATCATAATACTTCTTGCCATCTTCGTTCATTCCTTGGCCCCCGTATTGTTTTCAACCGGAATACCGACAATTGAGCTATGACGTGTGAATTCAAAACTTCTAGCAAGCCTCTTGCTTTGAAGTGAAATTCTTAGACTATTGATTATTGAATCACCATTCCGACGTTGGTCGTGCAACCCAGCCCATATTTCGGGTGCACCTTTCAACCAATGTTTAGTTGTGTATGTTTTCCTCGAGCATACATCATTATATCATTTGAGCTGACAAATGTCATCTTCTTGTTCACATTATCGTGGAAATCCATCCGTTTGGAATTCTCGATGAATTGTCGCTGAGCCCATCAGCCACCTTCTCATCCCCTCCTTGGTTTAATGGTGAACTATTGCTTCAGAAACCCGCTCCCTTAGTTCATTTCCCGAGAAGCTTGCAATGCCATTTCAACGATTTGTGTTGCGCCTTTTCTTCTCGGACATCCTGAATCTCAGGTATCCTGACACCAATCGGATCTGAATCTCGGTCAGATATGATGGTTGGGACAACTTTCCAAGAGTTATGACGTTGATCCTTTGATGACCCGGTAACATGATGTCATGCCTAGCACCCCCCCCGGCTGGAGGACCTATCATTATAGATTCCTTTTCAGCAAGGTTATCCATTCATCCATGAGGAAATTGTAAGACTTATTCTACAAGTTATTCCTGATGGATCCTTCGTGTTTCCAAAGTCTGATCTTCACCTGAAGACCATGTCACTGCTATCTCGAAGCATGTCAATGGTACTCCGATTTTCAACAGGCACGTTTGAAGCACGATGCTAAATTTTGTTTATCATTTATCCTAACACCGTTGTATGGGTAATATCATGAGATCCCCCCCCTTACCTAAATGGTTGTCTACTTTATATCCTGTCATGGATATCTTGCTCTGCTTGTCCTTGGAAAGGATATACCCCTGAATTATGTGTTTTAACACATTTTCCTTTCCATTGTTCTGTTTAACCTGATAATCATATTTTCCTTCCATTGGTTTGTTTGAACCTTTTCTATGATCTATATGATATAAGCAGTAATAATCCACTGCTTGTGCAAACACCTCGGTGTACAATTCTGTCAGTAAGACCTTGTTTCTATTGTTGATGACATTCCGGTAACCACCGATGGATGAGAACTTTGCCTATTGGTCCGCCTCGTTCAACGAGCAGGAGAATGGTTCTCTTCGTCCCTCGCCCTTGGTACCGATGTAGTTGCTGACATATAACTGACAGGATAACCTCTGACATGCCTTACTTGCATGATCGTGCAAGACATCACCGCCTTCCTACTTTTAAACCACATGGTGGGCCCATAACCCACAGTTCCACAGGATCAAAACCTGACTCTCCTGTACACCCCCGGTTTCCAAAGCTATTCCCCACGCTTGACTTCGTATGTAATTCACGGGTCACCTTCCTAATGCTCTATTCTGGTATCAGACACAATACTTATTCCCATTGCTTTGAACCCCTTTTCACGCCCTGTTCCAGGCATCGAACGATCGCCTGCCTGCTCGAAACTTCCCATGATACCACCTTACTTTGCTCTCGTTATTTTGTAAGTTTCAATTCGAGAGTTAATTCCGCCACCTTCCTCGATATTACCGACCAGATAGTCGACCTTGAAGAGGTCTGTTCTCCCGGAGTGCCCACCCTTTATTCTTTCGTAAGTACGATGGAGTTCCTGAAGGAAGGACGCCGACTTCATCATGATGACTTAAAGCAGAGAAATGAAGACATCCATGTATTGGACCGGCCTCTTTGAGAAGAGCAAGCCAGGATGAGAAGACCCGCTAGTTTCGTAATCAAAATTTTCCCCCTTACACCCCTCTTAAATCTCGGGACGAGATTTCTTGTAGTGGAGGAGAATTGTGACGCCCGGATAATTAGGCTACAATAATCCCGCGTTAACGATGCCACGTCACCTCGGTTACTGTTGATAAACTCGAGTTAGTTCAAAAACGATTCAAATTAAAATTTAAAATATAGGCAAACAATAAAAGTTTTCAAATATTAAAATTTAAATGTTCGGAGTGAACCAAATAATACATAGGTAATTATGGTGGAGGAACCACACTCTTATAAAATGTGTAATTATTCTAAAATGAATAAAACAGTAGCAAAACCGATATTTAAATGCTTTTATAAATAAATAAAATACTAAACTAAATTGTTTTGGGATAAAACCTTTTGTGGCAGTGGTTTCATGGTATTACTAATGTAGGGATCATTTTAATATTAAGTAAAAAGTAAACTTAAAAGAAAGTAAAATAAAAACAAAAGAAAATAAATAGAAAGAAAAGGAAACACAAAACCAGAAAAGAAAACTAACAAAAAAAAGAGGAAGAAAGACCCCCCCCCCACTGGACCCTTGGCCCAACTGGGCCGTGGCCCAGCCGGCCATCCCCTGGCCTATAGGCCACCCCACCCCCCTGCCCCGAAACCCTAACGCCCCCACTCCCCACGACCGCAACCACCTCCCCACTCCCTCGTCTCTCTCTCTCATCCGATCCAGATCGGATCGGGCCATCCCCGTCGCCCCGCCGCCGTTCACCATCGCCACCGCCGCCCAGCGCCCTCCTCCTCAACCCTCCTTCCCAGCGCCCCCCCACGCTCGGCTGGTTCTGGATCGGGGAGGGGGCCGATCCCACGTCGCCCTGCACCCCCGATCCCGTCGCCCGTCGCCGCGACGACCTCGCGTCCACGTCTTCCTCCCCGAGCCCCCACTGCCCGTGCCCTACTCCTCCCGATGTGAGCCCCGCCTTACTCCCTTCCTCTCCCTCGCGCGCTCGCGCTCGTCTCCGCGGTCCCCGCCGAGCTCGCCCCCGGTTGACGCGCTCCGGCCGCGTCCGTTGCGCGCTCACCGCGCCGTGCCCGCGCACCGCACCTGCCGTGGCCCCCAGCCCCTGCCGCCTCCGATGCGACCACCGAATCCCCCCTGCACCGGCGACGCCGCTACACCCGCGGCCAACTCCGAGCACCCTCCACCCCGCGACCACCCCTGCCCGCTCGCGCCGTGGCCGTCGCCCCCGCGGCTGTGTCCGGTGCCCGCGCCCCTGGGTTCCCGCAGTCGCCGCGGCCCGACCTCGCCCCACGCCCCTTCCTGCCTCGCCGCCGGCGGCCGGGCTGGCCCCGTCGCGCCGCTGGTCTCGCCCGAGGCCAGCGCCCGGGTTGGCCCCTATCGGGCGCCCCTGCGCCCGTTACGAGTAGCGCCCGTTCCGGTTTGGCCCCTGGGGCCTATGACAGATGGGCCCCATGCCCAAAATGTTTTAATAAAAAAAGAGAGAAGAATTAAAAATAAAAATAAAAATAATTAATTAATTAATTAATTAAAGAATTAATTAAATTAAATTAATTAATCAGGATTAGATTAACCTAATTACTAGTTAACTTAATTAACCCCTGATTAGCCTAATCAGTCAATGACATGCGGGACCCACACATAGTTGACCCAGTCAACTGCACAGTTGACTGCTGACATCACCCTGATGTCATGCCTACGTCATCAGACACTATTCTGGATAATGTTGATTAAATTAAATAAATAAATCCTAAAAATGATTTAAATCTTTTAAAATTAATATAAAATAAACCGTAGCTCGGATGGAAAAACTTTGTACATGAAAGTTGCTCAGAACGAAGAGACGATTCCGGATACGCAGTCCGTTCGTCCGCCACACACCCCTAACCTATCGAACTCGCAACTTTCCCCCCTCCGGCTCCTCTGCCCGAAAACGCGAAACACCGGGAATACTTTCCCGGATGTTTCCCCCCTTCACCGGTATCACCTACTACCGCGTTAGGGCACACCTAGCACCGCGTATTGTCATGTCATGCATTCGTGATGCTTTGTTTGCATTGTATTCATTGTTTCTTCCCCCTCTTCTCTCCGGTAGACTACGAGACCGACGCTGCTGCTGACCAGTTCGACTACGGAGTTGACGACCCCTCTCTCTTGCCAGAGCAACCAGGCAAGCCCCCCCCCCTTGATCACCAGATATCGCCTATTCTCCTCTATACTGCTTGCATTAGAGTAGTGTAGCATGTTACTGCTTTCGTTAATCCTATTCTGATGCATAGCCTGACATTGTCGCTACATCTGTTGATACCTTACCTGCAATCCTAAATGCTTAGTATAGGATGCTAGTTTATCATCATTGGCCCTACATTCTTGTCAGTCTGCCTTGCTATACTATCGGGCCGTGATCACTTGGGAGGTGATCACGGGTATATACTATACATACATACATACTATACAGATGGTGACTAAAGTCGGGTCAGCTCATTGAGTACCCGCAAGTGATTCTGACGAGGGGGCTGAAAGGACAGGTGGCTCCATCCCGGTAGAGGTGGGCCTGGGTTCCCGACGGCCCTCGACTGTTACTTTGTGGCGGAGCGACAGGGCAGGTTGAGACCACCTAGGAGACAGGTGGGCCTGGCCCTGTTCGGCGTTCGCGGATACTTAACACGCTTAACGAGATCTTGGTATTTGATCTGAGTCGGCTACGAGCCTATACGCACTAACCATCTACGTGGGAGTAGTTATGGGTATCCCGACGTCGTGGTATCAGCCGAAGCACTTCAGACGTCAGCGACGGAGCGGCGCGCGCCGGATTGGACTGGAACGCCTACTAGGCTAGGTCTGCTTTCGGCCGCCCTCGCAACGTGCAGGTGTGCTATGGGCGATGGGCCCAGACCCCTGTGCGCTTAGGTTTAGACCGGCGTGCTGGCCTCTCTGTTTTGCCTAGGTGGGGCTGCGACGTGTTGATCTTCCGAGGCCGGGCATGACCCAGGAAAGTGTGTCCGGCCAAATGGGATCGAGCGTGTTGGGTTATGTGGTGCACCCCTGCAGGGAAGTTAATCTATTCGAATAGCCGTGATCTTCGGTAACAGGACGACTTGGAGTTGTACCTTGACCTTATGACAACTAGAACCGGATACTTAATAAAACACACCCTTCCAAGTGCCAGATACAACCGGTGGTCGCTCTACCTCAGGGATACGAGGAGAGGATCGCCGGGTAGGATTATGCTATGCGATGCTACTTGGAGATGCTACTTGGAGATGCTACTTGGAGGACTTCAATCTACTCTCTTCTACATGCTGCAAGACGGAGGCTGCCAGAAGCGTAGTCTTCGACAGGATTAGCTATCCCCCTCTTATTCTGGCATTCTGCAGTTCAGTCCACTGATATGGCCTCCTTACACATATACCCATGCATATGTAGTGTAGTTCCTTGCTTGCGAGTACTTTGGATGAGTACTCACGGTTGCTTTCTCCCCCCTTTTCCCCTTTCCTTCTTTCTGGTTGTCGCAACCAGATGCTGGAGTCCAGGAGCCAGACGCCACCGTCGACGACGACCCCTACTACACCGGAGGTGCCTACTACTACGTGCAGCCCGCTGACGACGACCTGGAGTAGTTAGGCGGATCCCAGGCAGGAGGCCTGCGCCTCTTTCGATCTGTATCCCAGTTTGTGCTAGCCTTCTTAAGGCAAACTTGTTTAACTTATGTCTGTACTCAGATATGGTTGCTTCCGCTGACTCGTCTATGATCGAGCACTTGTATTCGAGCCCTCGAGGCCCCTGGCTTGTATTATGATGCTTGTATGACTTATTTTATTTGTAGAGTTGTGTTGTGATATCTTCCCGTGAGTCCCTGATCTTGATCGTACACATTTGCGTGCATGATTAGTGTACGATTGAATCGGGGGCGTCACAATGGCCCTTTCATACATGACAATGTGCGTGAAAAGTTTAGTCATGTCGTACTAGTGGAGGGTGTGGGATACCAACATATAAGGTCGGTTGCTTCACGCACACCACTAAGAGCTTGTGAAGATGGCACATACACACGCTCCTTCTCTAGCACCATCCACCTCGCCCGCGTGTCGTGGTTCGCTTGACTACTGGACTCTTTTTCACCATAGGTGCGGATGACTTCTTCCCCGATGCCAACAACATGTCGCTTGGTGTTAGTGCTATGATTGAAACCACTTCTTTCACCGCGTCATGATTTACCTTACCCTTTGTGTTAGGGATTATTTTTGGATATGCCGTACTAGCAATTGGTATTTTTACCATACATACCTAAAGATCGTGGGGAAAACCAAGGCCCAGCTAAGGGCATCTCCAAAGTGGTACCCCAAAGCGTCTATAAAGGTCCAGACCCCAAAAGCATCTATAAAGGTCCAGACCACACGGTCTATACACCTTTTGCCTTTCTACGCGTCCCTCTAAAGGTCCACAGACCAATCCACATGTAGACCAGAAGCAGATTTCCTTCGCAAAAAAAAAGACCAGAAACAGATTTGGTGCAGCTTTGTGAGAGTCCAGACATCATGTGGGAGTTCGCTTGAACCACTAGTTTGACCACATGTCATCACAGCCCATGTGTTTTCTTCTCTAGGTTCACTTGGCCCATCTCTGCTATTCAGATTTGATGTCTATTCTCAAAACAGGATCTTGCCCTGCTTTATATATAAAGCAACAACACCCATGTTACACGGCGGAATGATACAATGTGATGAGATAGCCCTCCGATACAGTAGATCCCTAAATACCGGCAAACATAGTCGCACAGGACTACGTTGCCGAACAATGAGTTACAGGACGACCAGAATACAACGCCACTACACGACCTAGCACATAGCCTCCATGGCAACACCCTCAGGAGGGGAATGCGAGCATCGCCACTGCCGAGCCCAAAAGGACAAGGGTTTTCATCCGGAGACTCGCCACGGAGAGGAGAACCACAATGACATCTTCAAGAAGATCGCGACACCCGCATATGTCGTCGCCGTCGGCGCAAAGCGCGAAGCTTTTGCTCGGCAGCTCACCTGTGTCGCCAAGAGGCACCCATGCCAGTCGCGACGAGGACCGACCTCTAGATCAGTATCTAGGCAACGCCACAGCCAAGGACAGATAGTGAGCCCGAGCTGTTGAGAAACGTAGCATGCAATTTGAAAAAAAATCCTATGATCATGCATGATCTATCTAGGAGATGCATAGCAACGAGAGGGCGAGAGTGTGTCCACGTACCCTCAAGACCAAAAGTGGAAGCGTTATTTAATGCGGTTGATGTAGTCGAACATCTTCACGATCCAATCGATCCAAGTACTAAATGTACCTCCGAGATCAGCACACGTTCAGCTCGATGACGTCCCTCGAACTCTTGATCCAGCAGAGGATCGAGGGAGAGTTTCGTCAGCACGACGGCGTGATGACGGTGTTGATGATGTGATCCACGCAGGGCTTCGCCTAAGCACTATGGTGATACTATCGGAGGAGTAAACGGTGGAGGGGGGCACCGCACACGGCTAAGACAATGTTGTGCCTTTGGGGTGCCCCCCTGCCCACGTATATAAAGGAGGGAGGAGGAGGCCAGCCACCAAGGGCGCGCCACCAGGAACATCCCCACAGGCAACTGAAAACCGACCACCCTAACACCATAGTTGGCAGTAGCAAGACAGAGCACCGAACGAGAGTTGTCAAACGCAAGCGCTGAAACATCAGAGAAGGCCACGAGGATGTAACACCATGTCCCGGTCAAGGATCGGAATCGCCAACGCCGAAGGCCTACCGCCGCACTGAGGCAGGGACCCCAATCCCCATGCACCAGAGGTTGAAGCACTCCGCACCTAGACCAGAGCAGAATGCCCACGATGAGATCGGGCCACCAAACCGCCGTCGAACCACACCCAACTCCACCACCACTAGAGCCATCCCCGAACGACACCTTCAGGAAGGAACACGCCACCAAAATGCCGTTGTCGCCAGGAAAAGGGGACCTAAGGCTTTCACCTGAGCTCCCTGGATGGGGTGGAAGGAAGAGGAATCCCATCGAAGCCTCCAACAAGGGAAACGACGCCCAAAGGTGACGTCTTCGGTGTGGCCGCCGCGCCGGCCAGGGGTTTCCCCCGGATCCGCACCCACCCACCAGATCCGCGCAGCCGACACCCAAGAACTGCCGACCAGAGCCGCCAGGGACCGGGATCGGCACGAATCGGAGTAGATCGAAGTTGCAGGCGCCTCTTCTCCATGGCACACCGACCAGCGAGGGGTCGCCGCAGCAGCCGACGTCCGCCGCCTCCACGCTACTTACCAACGGAAGCACGTCATAAGATTGAGAAACAAAAGTTTTTAACGTGCATCAAGGTTTCCTACTTGTAGCTTGCGGATGAGGGCCACATTTCACCCGCAAGTACGTGTACGTCCGTTGAATCCAGAAGAAAAAAGGAACAAAGATAAACACTTGACCCATGCCGCGTCAGAAGCGCCAACACACTTTTGCCAACTAATATCCTGCCGTCGTTGTCATGTTACCGTCGAGTTACCATAGGGATAATACTTGTTTACTGGCTAATAATGGAGTTGCTCGGTCTCTGCTCAAGGGCTCAATCAACAATTAGGTTTTGCCAAGTTGGCATGGCTGGCGTCGCCGATGAGAAGCCGACCTGTGCCAAAATGACGCGCCTAAACATGGAGCTTTTGTTGATCTGGCCGCTTATGAATAGATACTTGTTTCTGTCCAATAACCAGGAGATTTTGAGAAGATAATTCCTTGGTGCGCCTATGAATGAATGGTCGAGGGGGAATTTCGCGTGCCGTCGGCCGGCTACCAACTAACCACCCAACCCGCGGGTCCTATGGAGAAAAGGTCCGAAACGCCGAGTAGACTGCTTGCTAGTTGCTACGCTACAAGCCTCATCTGGTCACCTAAAAATTTTAACACCTGCAAATACTCGCACACGACATGAAGCTCAACTAATATCTTGGGCTCGTAGCGTAGCAAGCAACGGCAGACAGGATACGAAACAAATTGACCTCTTCTGTCCCATGCGGAGAACCGCGGCCATGTATGCCTTCTCCCCTTTTCAGCGCTTCTCTTAGATTTTGATAGGAATCATCAACTTGCTTGTTACTACTTTTCAACGAGAAGACCAAAATCGCATTGCCACAGGTCCACCTCGCACAAGAAAAATAGGAGAAAGGACAGCTCCATTGCATCTATCTGCCTCTCTATCTATCTACTATGGATAGACGAGAGGGGGGACACTATGCGGAGGAGCAACAGCAACATGCCGGCCCCTTGGCGCCGTACGATGCAAGTGCAACGGCTTGGATCGTTGTCATGGATGGAAGTGGAAGGGACCTACTCTGTCGGCAGAGAGCATAGGAGGCACGCATAGCATGGTGAGGGTTGCCAAACTTGGTCAACCGATAGACTTCACAGTCATACGCAGAAGGTTACCTGTTTCAGACATCAACGAGGGACCTAGTATCCGAAGGTCCCACCTAATCAGGCAACCTTGAACGAAAAAGAGAAGAAAATCTACTCACTCCGTTCCTAAATATTTGTCTTTTTAAAGATTTCAAATGAACTACTACATATGGATGTATATAAACTTATTTTAGAGTGTAGATTCGCTCATTTTGCTCCGTATGTAGTCACTTATTAGAATCTCTAGAAAGACAAATATTTAGAAACAGAGGAAGTATTAACCTAAACGGCTTGATGAGAGCTAGATTAATTCTCATTAGCTTCAGTTCAACGGCTAAGATAATTTTCTCGGGCGAAGCTCACCTATTACTACTACATAATGTTGCCGAAGCATGACGCCACCATGTACTCCAAGGCCTAGAATCTAGATCACCTTATTTATAGAGCCTTGATTCAGTCTAACGTGCCACTTGTTAATAATAGGAAGATCTGAAAGATGAAGATACCTCTTAGGAATAAAATTTTTGTGTGGTATCTTCGTCACGGAGTCATTCTTACTAAAAATAACCTTATTAAGAGGACTCGGTATGGAAGTACGCAATGCTTATTTTGTCCGCATGATGAGACAATAAAACATTTGTTCTTCCGGTGTAAATTGACTCGTCCTATATGGTCAACCATCCAAATAGCTTCTGTCTTGTATCCTCCTTGTAGGGTTGCTAATATAGTTGGTAACTGGTTACACGAGATTGATCACAGGTTTAGAATTCTTTTCAGGTGGGAGCGCTTACCGTGAATTGGTCGCTTTGTCAATGTAGAAATGATAAAAATTTTAACGATAGAAGTACTTCTCTTATGCAGGTTATCTACAGATGTACCAGGACGCTTCGTTTATGGTCCTCTCTACAACGAGTGGAGAATTTAAACCTGTTTACGAAGGTGTGTACATAATTGGAGGCTATGGCGAGAGATACTTTTACCCAACATGGATGATAACATGATCTTAGGATTGAACCACCGACGGTTTAGGCGTTCTACAGATATACAATTTCCTTTGTATTTCGCTTTCTTCTTTTACTTTGGCTTCTCATGCAGACATTGTTGGTTGTATGTATCTTAGTTACGTAAAAACCACGTGTGACACTTAAACCTTTTATTAATTAATAAAGCGCTTCTTTAAAAAAAATCACCTTCCAAGCGAGAACACTTGGTCCCTGCTCTGTAGCTTAGCCATCTACATGGATAAGACTGTTCCATGTCCATCGGCTTCATAGAAATCTGGAGAAGAACGAGAGAGAGAGAGAGAGAAAGATGTCAGCGCAATTGTACAAACCACGTACAAAATGAGGTACGGCTAATTAATAGATCGATTGGTGCATGATGACAGCGATCGAGGTTAGTAGACTATTTCCATCGGGTTTTTACAGAAAAACTTTCAATCCATTCATCCAACTGTTAAGGTAGTATATTTCGCAAAAAACTGTTAAGATAATATCAAGAACATCAGAAGTAAAAAAAATCCAGGTCCGTAGACCAACTAGCAATGACTACAAGCATTGAAACGAGCCGAAGGCGCGTCCTTGTCATCGCCCCTTCCTCATTGGAGTCGGACAAACCTTGTTATAGTAGATAATCAGGAATTCGTCGTGCTAAGGCTCCATAAAACCATCACACCAGGACAACAATCGTCACAGATGCGTAGAAGGATCCAATCTATAGACACATGAACACAGATGAACGAAGATCGGATCCACATGGATCCATCGAAGACAAACGCCGATCGAATCCCATGAGATCCGCCGTAGACAAGCCTCCACACATCCTCCGACGATGCTAGAAACACCATCTGGATGGGGCTAGGCGCGGAAGACCTTATTCCATCTTCAGAGAATTGCTGCCTCGCCTTTTTGAGCGGGACACAAACCCTAACAAAACTGAAAAAACCATCTGAACGGAGCCCTCCCGCTGACAAGAGCCGGGATCCATCGTGCTTCCATGGCCCTAAGGCCATAGAAGACGAGATAGACCGACGGCGGCGCTGACAGGAGGCTCAAGAAATCCTAGCGCTTAGGGTGCCCTCACGTAAGAAAACGAAGTTCTAGCCAAGGGATGTAATATAGCCCACCGTGACCTGATCAAGCAATTGGGCACACTGAACTGGGTAGAAAATGGAACATAAAGAACTTGCTCCCATCCTGCCCAGTCGATCGGGGATTACCATGCCAGAGTGTTTCTTCCTGAAAATTCTTTTAGGAATAATAAAATAGGTGTTGTTTACATTAAAAAGAGTCAATTCCAATTTTTACCACTTCTATTTTAATATATTTTTACGCTAATTACCCTCGTTTAGCAGTGTTTTCATTTAGCGAAAGTTTTACTGGTTTTTACTACTTTTAAAATATTTTAGGCTGCAATAGATTTTGTAGTGGATCTTTTGCTGGACAAAGCATTGAAGTTATATATAGCAGGATGCAACACCCGGAAGCAAATGCCATGAAGAAGAATGATACTGAGGCAACAAATGATAATGAGGCAACAAACAAGAAGATGTGGGGCATAAATAAGGAACTCGTACAGACGAAACCACATGGTTGTGAGATAAAACAATGTGTATGGCTAAGCCATTCGACATGTTCACGAAAATATTTGCGGGGGGGGGGGGGTTGTGGTATGGCATGACACATGTTTGTGATGACCGAGACCCACTTGATAGATCGCTCAATGAGGTAAAATAACCGACATAATTTCATAATGTCCATTTTTTCCGAACTAGTAATACTTAAACATGAAAAAAGAATGACCAGTTCATTACTACTATTACGAATGGTGAAGTATCCGCCTCCCCGGTGATTCTGAGGGGTGCGTGCTTGCTGAGTCGGTCGATTAGGCCAACGCCGTATGTTTTATCGTGCAGACTTTTGTTAGCCGCAAATTATCGTTAACTTGTTTCTCACATATGCACTGGATTCAGCCTTGGATGACCTGTGGATCACATTGGTGTGGGCGTTGCTAGGTGTAGTGTCTTTTGCATCGCCTCTACATATGTGTTTTCTAAGTTGGGGCCGACAGGGTTTCGCTTGTTGGGTAAAAGCAGGTGTCGTGACTAGCTGCGTCTCACTCATTTGTTGATGGACTTGTGTCTTGTTAACCCGTTTGTCACATGTGTGTTGGATTCAGCGATGGATTGCATGTGGACCGCGTCGATGTGGCGGCGCTTAGTGTAGTGTCTTTTACATCGCCTCTGCATGGACGTTTTATGCACTGGGGTCATCACACATTTCCCCAGCTAGGTAAAAGCAAGCGTCAAACATTTGACTGACCGGGTCTCATTTGTTGATGTTTAACATGTACTCTCTGTCCCAGCTCTTCCAGTGCTTCCTTCCTATCTACTCCCTCCGTCCTTTAAAGAGTGTACTTCCAATTTTGTTGGAGGGTCAAACTATTTCAAAGTTTGACTAACTTTGTGCAAAAATATATCAATCTTTGTGAAACCAAATAGGTATATAATGAAAATATATTTTATGATGAATCTAATGCTACTACTTTAATGGCGTAAATGTTGGTGTATTATTATATAAATATGGTCAACCATAAAAATGCTTGACTTTCCAACAAAGTTGAAACTACACTCTTCAAAGGACGGAGGAAGTACCCAGCTGGAGGGTTGGCATATGCCGAGTCTGCGTTCCTCTTCTTTCTCATTCTGTGGCGGCTCTTCTCCTTCCTGTCGACCCAGCTTTTGGATGCCAACGGTTCGGAATATATTAGGTAGGCCCCTTGCACTGTGGGTAGGGGTAGGAGAGGCGGAGGATGTCGTCTGGTTAGCATATGTCATGTAGGCCCCGTGCATGGTGGGTGGGGGAGGGCAGCGGGTAATGTGTGTGTTTTCTGCGTTGGGCGTATCGGGTGTTTGTCAGGTGGGCCTCGTGCGTGGTGGGTGGGGTGGGAGAGGACGGCTGGCAACCTGGACAGGGAGGCGTAGATCGTTTGACGGAGGTAGGATTGTGTAATTTTGGATGTTGGGGGGTGGTTAGAGCAAGATCTGATCTCGACAATTCCTGGCCATCCTAGGATCTGGCTTTTTTAACCCCATGTATTCGGCATGATTATACTAATGCCGATCAATAGAAGCTCTTGGTTCTAAAAAGGTGTAGAAATCCGAATTTACTCACATAGTAGATTTATACACGCACACACACGGTAGCAAAACAGCCGGCGCATTGCAACGAGGACATGCTTTTGATATGAAGCAAACAAAACGCCCACGAATCATAAGACTTATACAGTTTAACGTCAGGAATTACAGTGCGGGACCATGATACACCTCATAGGATCGCCTGACATCTGGTCCATATCCGTAGAGGGCATGGATCATGGTGCACATGATCAACGACAGCAAACGAATGATAGACAATGTAAAAGAGGTTGGTGGAATCTCGGTAAGTAGATGGGTGCAAGCAAGTGGAAAAATTCTCACGAAATGTGTCGTGGGCTTGGGGTGATCAATGTAAATTGGACGGTGAAACTCGTCCTCTAATATGCACTGTTCGAACTCTTTGTCGTGTAAATGAATTTGTCTCGTGGATGCGGTCTTGGTGGTGTGAGGTTCAAGTGAGCTTTTGTGCGTGCTACCAATATGTTCCAAAAAATTTATGACTAGCTGTGATTTAGATGGTGTATTCTTTTGGTGCCATTGAAGTTAGGAGGTCCTTTCTCCTCCCAAACATTGTAGGCGTCTGCTGCTGGAATTATATCTATTTTGGATCAAGCCCAATAGCAGTTTCAGAAATTCCTAATAAATTCTAAAGGCCCACGCAGCCCATTCGTGCAAGGCAAAAGATGGAACTAAAGTTTAGTCCCACATTGCTAGTTTAGAGGGAGTTGGATCTCTTTATAAGGGAGGTTCTTTCTTCACATGTATGAGGATGAGAACAAGAGGGACATCCACGTGTGCTCCTCCTCCGCCGCCCGCATCGCCTCGGGTTGCGGGAATGAGCCGAGCCGATGTCTAAATTTTTGCCACGCACGACGGGTATACGAAAGGTCACGCGGGAGCTGAAACATTTTTATATAGTGGACACTGAATCCAAACGGCTCGCCTCTTCGACTGAAGTTTGTTCATTTCGTCTCCCTTGTTCCCTTCAGCACCTGGCGCAGCCTCTCGCCTCCTTCAGTTGGAGGTCGCTCCTCTCAAAGAGAGGCACCAGAACTACTTCTTCCTCTCGTCACCGGTTCCTGAGCACTGCGCTGCTGCTACGATCTTCCTCATCCCGGCTTACGGCGTGCACTGCGAGTCGGAACAGTAGGCCTCCGAAACCACACCTCTTTGAGTCCTGTATGGGAGAAGGGTGATAAGGTTTTTGGGGAGCGCTCTGCGCGACTACTGACCGGTTCATCACGGACACCGACGACCACTTTCCCAACGACGACTTCTTCCCCGATGTCGACGACCTCTTCGACGACATGGCTAGCGAGGATGTCGACCCCAAGTCCAGTGCTTCTGCTCCTGTTGCTGTCCCGTACGTGTTCTTGTTTTTTCTGTTAGAGGTCCTGCCACAGTTCCTTGTTCTAGTGTTTGCCCTAGATATGTTTGGTTACAGTTCATATATGTGGATGCGATTTACCTTCTCTCTATCAGATCGCATGACTTGTTTTATCTCTACTTTATTAGTCATATTTTATCTAGTACTTTTTTTAATAGAATCATTCGGTAAATTGCTCATATTTCCAACAATCCAAAAACCTTATTATAGGCAATTTACCCCAAGTGGTTTTGCTGCTTCCATGAGACCTCCTATGTTTGAGGGTATCCATTATAAGAGGTGGTGCGTGAGAGCAGTCTTATGGTTTCAAATCATGAGTTGCCATGACGTCACTCTTGGCACACCTGAAGGAGAGTATGATGCTCAAAAGGCACAAGCTTTTCAGAAAATGGATATACTGTTTAAGGCTGCTCTCTTGAGTGTTCTTGGTGAGAACATAGTTGATGCTTATGCGTCAATTGACAATAGAAAAGATATGTGGGACGCACTCGAGGCCAAGTTGGTGTCTCAGATGCTGGCTCTGAGCTGTACATCATGGAGCAATTCTATGATTACAGGATGACTGAAGAGCATGATACGTCTCCAACGTATCTATAATTTTTGATTGCTCCATGCTACTTTATCTACTGTTTTGGACTATATTGGGCTTTATTTTCCACTTTTATATTATTTTTGGGACTAACCTATTAACCAGAGGCCCAGCCCAGAATTGCCTTTTTTTTGCCTTTTTCAGTATTTCGAAAAAACAGAATATCAAACGGAGTCCAAACGGAATGAAACCTTCGGGAACGTGATTTACTCATCAGATAAGACCCAGGAGACTTGGACCCTCTGTCAAGAAAGCCACGAGGCGGTCATGAGGGTGGAGGGCGCCCCCCTGGGCGCGCCCCCCTACCTCGTGGGCCCCTCGGAGCTCCACCGACATACTCCTTCCTCCTATATATACCTACTTATCCCCGTATGATCAGAACAAGGAGCCAAAAACCTAATTCCACCGCCGCAACCTTCTGTATCCACGAGATCCCATCTTGAGGCTTGTTCCGGAGCTCCGCCGGAGGGGGCATCCACCACGGAGGGCTTTTACATCATCACCATAGCCCCTCCGATGAAGTGTGAGTAGTTTACTTCAGACCTTCGGGTCCATAGCTAGTAGCTAGATGGCTTCTTCTCTCTTTTTGGATCTCAATACAATGTTCTCCCCCTTTCTTGTGGAGATCTATTCGATGTAATCTTCTTTTTGCGGTGTGTTTGTTGAGACCGATGAATTGTGGGTTTATGATCCAGTATTATCTATGGAAAATATTTGATTCTTCTCTGGATTCTTTTATGTATGATTGAGTTATCTTTGCAAGTCTCTTCGAATTATCCGTTTGGTTTGGCCAACTAGATTGGTAGTTCTTGCAATGGAAGAAGTGCATGGCTTTGGGTTCAATCTTGCGGTGTCCTTACTCAGTGACAGAAAGAGTTGCAAGGCACGTATTGTATTGTTGCCATCCAGGATAACAAGATGGGGTTTTTATCATATTGCATGAATTTATCCCTCTACATCATGTCATCTTGCTTAAAGCGTTACTCTGTTTTTAACTTAATACTCTAGATGCATGCTGGATAGCGGTCGATGAGTGGATAATAGTAGTAGATGCAGAATCGTTTCGATCTACTTGTCACAGACATGATGCCTATATACATAATCAAATGACAATTCTTTTGTCCATGGCTAAGAAACATAACCATCTTTGATAAACGAGCTAGTCAAGTAGAGGCATACTAGTGACACTATGTTTGTCTATGTATTCACACATGTATTATGTTTCCGGTTAATACAATTCTAGCATGAATAATAAACATTTATCATGATATAAGGAAATAAATAATAACTTTATTATTGCCTCTAGGGCATATTTCCTTCACTTTGCATCTATCTATCAAAAATACCAAAAATATTATCTCTATCAGATCTCACTCTCGTAAGTGACCGTGAAGGGATTGACAACCCCTAAGTGTTGGTTGCGAGTTGCTATCGTGTTGTGCAGGTACGAGGGACTTGCGCGTGACCTCCTACTGGATTGATACCTTGGTTCTCAAAAATTGAGGGAAATACTTACGCTACTGTGCTGCATCATCCCTTCCTCTTCGGGGAAAACCAACGCAAGCTCGGGACGTAGCAAGAAGGATTTCTGACACCGTTGCCTGGGAGGCTTACGCAAAAGTCAACATACCAAGTACCCATCACAACCCCTATCTCTCGCATTACATTATTTGCCATTTGCCTCTCGTTTTCCTCTCCCCCACTTCACCCTTGCCGTTTTATTCGCCCTCTCTTTTTCGTTCGCCTTCTTCCCGTATGTATCTTTGTTTGTGTTTGCTGGTACCTTCTTTTTGCTTGCATCTTCGCTCGCTAAAAGTCCATGGATCCTGATCCGCTTGCCAATCTTTTTAAGAGATCCAATTATGATGAACCAATTCCTAGTAATTTGGATGCACTAGATTATCTTTATAAGCTTTTGCCTAAAATCCGTAGATCTGAAAATTATGATGAAGTGCTTCATGATAGATATTTAAATAAAACGCATGATTGCAATGATTTTATGATAAATTCTTTTGATGTCAATTGTGCTAATAATATGCAAAACCCTAAGCTTGGGGATGCTAGTTTTGCTATGTCTACTACTTGTTGTAATGATTGGGGTGATTCTTCTTATGATCTTGAAAATTTTTTTAAGCCCCGTGATGAATATGA
Organism: Triticum aestivum; assembly: GCF_018294505.1. Lineage (NCBI taxonomy): Eukaryota > Viridiplantae > Streptophyta > Magnoliopsida > Poales > Poaceae > Triticum > Triticum aestivum. The sequence goes on along the minus strand of NC_057810.1, from coordinate 304,467,214 downwards.
GATTGGTAATAGTGTTTGAAATAATATTGAAACTGGATTTGGAAGAGTGTCAACTTTAGATCCCACATATTTGGAGAATGTTCAATCTTATGGTATTTTTGATAAAAATGGGTTTGGAGAGGTCATGACTTTAGTTAATGTTAATCCCACTATTTTGGAAGAGTGTCAACTTTACATGCATGTGGATCATGTTGAGAATATGTTATGTGATAGTTATTTTGTTGAATTTGCTTATGATCCTACATGTAATTATTATGAGAGAGGAAAATATGATTGTAGAAATTTTCATGTTACTAAATTACCTCTCTTCATGTTGAGATTGCTATCATCTCTTTGTTCTTCCTTGCATATGCTAGTTTTTGCTTGCCTTGATAATTTGTTTGCCTACAAGATGCCTATGCATAGGAAGTATGTTAGACTTAAGCGTGTTTGTGACATGTTTTATGATGCTCTCTTTGCGCTTCAATTTCTATCTTTCATGTGAGCATCATCATAATCTCAATGCCTAGCTAAAAAGGCTTTAAACGATAGCGCTTGTTGGGAGGCAACCCAATTTTATTTTGTGTTTTTTGTTTTTGCTTCTGTTTAAGAATAAATAATCCATCTACCTTCTATTTGGATGTGGTTTTATGTTTTAATTAGTGTTTGTGCCAAGTAGGACCTATAGGATAACCTACGATGATAGTTGATTTGATTCTGCTGAAAAACAGAAACTTTAGCGCTCACGAGATTAGCTGCCATTTTTTACTGGAGAGTGATTTTGCGTTGATTCTTTTGCTGCTGATCAATAAACAAATTGTCCAGGACTTCCTATTTTGGTAGAATTTTTAGAGTTCCATAAGTTTGCGTTAGTTACAGATTATTACAGACTGTTCTGTTTTTGACAGATTCTATTTTTCGTGTGTTGTTTGCTTATTTTGATGAATCTATGGCTAATAAATTAGTTTATAAACCATACAGAAGTTGGAATACAGTAGGTTTAACACCAATATAAATAAAGAATGAGTTCATTACAGTACCTTGAAGTAGTCTTTTGTTTTCTTTCTCTAACGGAGCTCACGAGATTTCCGTTGAGTTTTGTGTTGTGAAGTTTTCAAGTTTTGGGTGAATTCTTTTGATGGATTATGGAACAAGGAGTGGCAAGAGCCTAAGCTTGGGGATGCCCATGGCACCCCCAAGATAATCCAAGGACACCAAAAAGTCAAAGCTTGGGGATGCCCCGGAAGGCATCCCTTCTTTCGTCCACTTCCATCGGTAATTTACTTGGAGCTATATTTTTATTCACCAACATGATATGTGTTTTGCTTGGAGCGTCTTGTATTATTTGTGTCTTTACTTGTTAGTCTACCACAATCATCCTTACTGTACACACCTTTTGAGAGAGCCATACATGAATTGAAATTTATTAGAATACTCTATGTGCTTCACTTATATCTTTTGAGCTTGATAGTTTTGCTCATAGCGCTTCGCTTATATCTTTTGAGCGTAATAATTTTTGCTCTAGTGCTTCACTTAGATCTTTTAGAGCACGGTGGTGGATTTGTTTTAAAGAAACTTGATCTCTCATGCTTCACTTAGATTATTTTGAGAGTCTTTAATAGCATGGTAATTTGCTTAATGTTAATATACTTGGTATTCAAGATATGTGAAACTTTCTTTTGAGTGCGTTGAATACTAAGATAAGTTTGATGCTTGATAATTGTTTTGAGATATGGAGGTGATAATATCAAAGTCGTGCTAGTTGGGTGATTATGTATTCAAAGAATGCTTGTGTTGAAGTTAGCAAATCCCGTAGCATGCACGTATGGTTAAAGTTATGTAACAAATTTGAAACATGAAGTGTACCTGGCTTGTGCATCCTTATGAGTGGCGGTCGGGGACGAGCGATGGTCTTTTCCTACCAATCTATCCCCTAGGAGCATGCGCGTAGTACTTGATTTTTGACGACTTCTAAATTTTTGCAATAAGTATATGAGTTCTTTTGACTAATGTTGAGTCCATGGATTATACGCACTCTCACCTTTCCACCTTTGCTAGCCTCTTCGGTACCGTGCATTGCCCTTTCTCACCTTGAGAGTTGGTGCAAACTTCACCGGTGCATCCAAACCCCGTGATACGATACGCTCTATCACACATAAACCTCCTATTATCTTCCTCAAAACATCCACCATACCTACCTATCATGGCATTTCCATAGCCATTCTGAGATATATTGCCATGCAACTTCCATCATCATCATCATGACATACACTACTTTTGTCATATTGCCATTGCATGATCATGTAGTTGACATCGTATTTGTGGAAAATCCACCATGCATTATTTTTCATACATGTCACTCTTGATACATTGCACCATCCCGGTACACCGCCGGAGACATTCATATAGAGTCATATCTTGTTCTAGTTTCGAATTGTAATTCATATGTTGTAATGAAAGTGTGATGATCATCATTAGAGCATTGCCCAAATAAATAAATAAAAGGAAGGCCCAAAAAAAGAGAAAGGCCAAAAAAAGGCCCAAAAAAGGGCAATGCTACTATCTCTTTTTCCACACTTGTGCTTCAAAGTAGCACCTTGTTTTTCATATAGTGAGTCTTATAAGTTGTCTTGTTCATACTAGTGGGAATTTCTCATTATAGAACTTGGCTTGTATATTCCTACGATGGGCTTCCTCAAAATGCCCTAGGTCTTCATGAGCAAGCAAGTTGGATGCACACCCACTAGTTTTCTTTTGTTGAGCATTCATAGCTCTAGTGCATCCGTTGCATGGCAATCCCTACTCCTTGCATTAACATCAATCGATGGGCATCTCCATAGCTCATTGATTAGCCTCGTTAATGTGAGACTTTCTCCTTTTTTTGTCTTCTCCACACAATACCCATCATCATATTCTATTCCACCCATAGTGCTATATCCATGGCTCACGCTCATGTATTGCGTGAAGGTTGAAAAAGTTTGAGATTATTTAAGTATGAAACAATTGCTTGGCTTGTCATCGGGGGTATAGAAGTTGGGAACATCTTTGTGTGATGAAAATGAAGCATAGCCTAACTATATGATTTTGTAGGGATGAACTTTCTTTTGCCATGTTATTTTGAGAAGACATGATTGCTTTGATTAGTATGCTTGAAGTATTATTATTTTTGTGTCAATATGAACTTTTGTCTTGAATCTTTCGGATCTGAATATTCATATCACAATTAAGGAGATTTACATTGAAATTATACCAAAGTATCACTCCGCATCAAAAATTCTTTTTTATCATTTACCTACTCAAGGACGAGCAGGAATTAAGCTTGGGGATGCCTGATACGTCTCCAACGTATCTATAATTTTTAATTGCTCCATGCTACTTTATCTACTCTTTTGGACTATATTAGGCTTTATTTTCCACTTTTATATTATTTTTGGGACTAACCTATTAACCGGAGGCCCAGCCCAGAATTGCCGTTTTTTGCCTTTTTCAGTATTTCGAAGAAACAGAATATCAAACGGAGTCCAAACGGAATAAAACCTTCGGGAACGTGATTTACTCATCAGATAAGACCCAGGAGACTTGGACCCTCTGTCAAGAAAGCCACGAGGTGGTCACGAGGGTGGAGGGTGCCCCCCTGGGCGCGCCCTCCTACCTCGTGGGCCCCTCGGAGCTCCACCGACGTACTCCTTCCTCCTATATATACCTACGAATCCCCGTATGATTAGAACAAGGAGCCAAAAACCTAATTCCACCGCCGCAACCTTCTGTATCCACGAGATCCCATGTTGGGGCCTGTTCTGGAGCTCCGCCGGAGGGGGCATCCACCACGGAGGGCTTCTACATCATCACCATAGCCCCTCCGATGAAGTGTGAGTAGTTTACTTCAGACCTTCGGGTCTATAGCTAGTAGCTAGATGGCTTCTTCTCTCTTTTTGGATCTCAATACAATGTTCTCCCCCTCTCTTGTCGAGATCTATTCGATGTAATCTTCTTTTTGCGGTGTGTTTGTTGAGATCGATGAATTGTGGGTTTATGATCCAGTATTATCTATGGAAAATATTTGATTCTTCTCTGAATTCTTTTATGTATGATATAGTTATCTTTGCAAGTCTATTCGAATTATCTGTTTGGTTTGGCCAACTAGATTGGTAGTTCTTGCAATGGGAGAAGTGCATGGCTTTGGGTTCAATCTTGCGGTGTCCTTACTCGGTGACAGAAAGAGTTGCAAGGCACGTATTGTATTGTTGCCATCGAGGATAACAAGATGGGGTTTTTATCATATTGCATGAATTTATCCCTCTACATCATGTCATCTTGCTTAAAGCATTACTCTGTTTTTAACTTAATACTCTAAATGCATGCTGGATAGCGGTCGATGAGTGGAGTAATAGTAGTAGATGCAGAATCATTTCGATCTACTTGTCACGGACGTGATGCCTATATACATGATCATTGCCTAGATATACTCATAACTATGCTCAATTCTGTCAATTGCTCAAAGTAATTTGTTCACCCACCGTAGAATACTTATGCTCTTGAGAGAAGCCACTAGTGAAACCTATGGCCCCCGGGTCTATTCTCATCATATCAATCTATATCACTTTATTTACTTGCTTTGTTTTTACTTTGCCTTTACTTTTTACTTTGCATCTATCTATCAAAAAAAACAAAAATATTATCTCTATCAGATCTCACTCTCGTAAGTGACCGTGAAGGGATTGACAACCCCTAAGCGTTGGTTGCGAGTTGCTATCGTGTTGTGCAGGTATGAGGGACTTGTGCGTGACCTCCTACCGGATTGATACCTTGGTTCTCAAAAACTGAGGGAAATACTTACGCTACTGTGCTGCATCATCCCTTCCTCTTCGGGGAAAACCAACGCAAGCTCGAGATGTAGCAGAGCGCTCCGTGGTTGAGCAAGCTCATGAGATACAGTGTTTGCTAGAGAACTTGAGCACTTCAATTGTATGCTACCGGACAAGTTTATTGCCGGAGGTATCATCACCAAGCTTCCTCCTTCATGGAGGAACTTTGCTACCTTACTGAAGCACAAGAGGCAGGAGTTTTTCGTTCTGAATCTCATTGGTACTCTTGATGTGGAAGAAAAGGCGAGAACAAAGGACACACGTGCTCGAGGTATTGAGGGAGGATCTAGTGCCAATCTGGTACAGAAGAAAAACTTCCAGCCCCACAAGTTCAAGAACAAGGGCAAGTTTGATGGTAAAGCAAAGTTTGATGGGAAGAACAAGGCTGTACAACACACGAACTTCAAGAGGAAGAATGACAAGAAGAAAGGTGTTTGTCATGTGTGTGGAGATCCTCATCATTGGGCTCTTAGTTGCCCTAATCGCTATGACAAGCGTCGTCTTGGGAAAGGCGGAAAGACCGCTAATGTTGTCATTGGAGACAATGACATGAAGGATGCTGGGTATGGTATATTTCCCACTATTCTTTCAGTATGTCATTCTCCTGATTGGTTAATTGACATGGGTGCTAATGTGCATGTATGCAATGATATTTCCATGTTTTCGTCTTATCAGACCGCAGAGACTTCCACCGTGCTGATGGGCAACGGGTCAAGTGCTTCTGTTCATGGTCTTGGCACGGTCGATCTGAAGTTTACTTCGGGGAAGATCGTGCGACTGAAGAACGTGCATTATGTCCCCTCCGTCAATAAAAATCTTGTTAGTGGATCTCTTCTGTGTAGAGATGGCTACAAGCTTGTCTTTGAGTCGAATAAATTTGTAATATCCAAGTATGGAACCTTTGTTGGTAAAGGCTATGAGTCAGGAGGCCTGTTTCGTTTATCCTTGTCAGATGTTTGCAATAAAGTCGTTAATCATGTTTGCAACAACAATGAATCAAATGTATGGCATTCACGACTTTATCATGTTAACTTTGGTCGCATGTCGCGTCTACCGAAGCTAAACTTAATCCCTAGTTTCACCACTGTCAAGGGATCTAAGTGTCAAGTGTGTGTGCAAGCTAAGCAACCTCGTAAGTCTCATGTGACTGCGGAAACAAGAAATCTTGCACCACTAGAGCTCATACATTCAGATCTATGTGAAATGAATCGTGTTTTGAAAAAAGGTGGAAAGAAGTATTTTATGACGTTAATTGATGACTCCACTAGATACTGTCATGTGTATCTTCTGAAATCTAAGGATGAGGCTTTGAACTATTTCAAGATCTATAAAGCTGAAGCGGAAAACCAACTTCATCAAAAGATCAAGAGGCTTAGGTCCGATCGTGGTGGAGAGTGTTTCTCAAATGAATTTGATTCTTTTTGTGCGGAACATGGTAAAATCCATGAGAGGACGCCTCCCTATTCACCTCAGTCAAATGGGGTGTCCGAAAGAAAGAACCATACTCTAACTGATTTGGTTAACGCCATGTTAGACACATCGGGTCTATCCAAGGCATGGGGGAGGCGATATTGATGGCATGGCATGTCCTAAACCGAGTTCCCACAAAGAACAAAGAGATAGCTCCATTCGAGGAATGAGGGGAGAAAAGGTTAAAGCTCTCTTATTTATGAACCTGGGGTTGTTTGGCAAAAGTCAATGTGCCAATTCCAAAGAAGCGGAAGCTGGGACCAAAAAAATTGTGGATTGTGTTTTCCTGGGATATGCTTTTCATAGCATTGGTTATAAATTCTTGGTTGTAAAATCTGAGGTACCTGACATGCATGTCGGAACGATCATGGAGTCGAATGATGTGACTTTTTTTTGAAGATATCTTTCTCATGAAGGATATGGCTACCTCATCTAATCAGGAGATGTCTAGTTCATCGAATCAGGAGCCAGTTACAATTACTGAACCTGCCATTTCGATGGAACACTTTGAAAGTCCTGTGGAGGAGAACAATGAAGTTCCTACTAGGAGCAAGAGACAGAGGACTGCAAAGTCCTTTGGTTATGATTTTCTTGTGTATCTCATAGATGACACTCCCAGTTCTATTTCAGAGGCCTATGCATCTGAAGATGCTGACTACTGGAAGGAAGCGGTTCATACTGAGATGCGTTCCATCTTGGCAAATGAAACTTGGGAAATAACTGATCGTCCTTATGGGTGCAAACCTATAGGATGCAAATGGGTATTCAAGAAGTTTAGGCCCGATGGTACTATCGAAAAGTACAAGGCACGACTCGTGGCTAAGGGTTATACTCAAAAGAAAGGTGAAGACTTCTTTGATACTTACTCACCTGTGGCGCGACTGACCACTATTCGAGTACTACTTTCAGTAGTTTCCTCACATGGTGTTCTCGTTCATCAAATGGATGTTAAGACTGCTTTCCTAAATTGAGAGTTGGAAGAGGAAATTTATATGGAACAACCAGATGGGTTTGTAGTAGATGGTCAGGAAGGAAAAGTATGCAAGTTGTTGAAGTCTTCATTAGTATGGACTTAAGCAAGCATCCAAGCAGCGGCATGAGAAGTTTGAAAGAATTTTAACAACCGCAGGCTTTGTTGTAAACAAAGTTGATAAATGTGTGTACTATCGCCATGGTGGGGGCGAGGGAGTTATCCTTTGCTTGTATGTTAATGACATACTGATTTTTGGAACAAATCTGAAGGTTATTAAGGAGGTCAAGGATTTCCTATCTCGTTGCTTTGAGATGAAGGATTTAGGAGTGGCTGATGTCATTCTGAACATCAAGTTGTTGAGAGACGATGATGGTAGGATTACATTGCTTCAATCTCACTATGTGGAAAAGATCTTGAGTCGCTTTGGCTACAGTGACTGCAAGCCCTCTCCAACACCATATGATGCTAGTGTGTTACTTCAAAAGAATCGAAGAATTGCTAGAGACCAATTGAAATATTCTCAGATTATTGGCTCGCTTATGTATTTAACCAGTGCTACAAGACATGACATCTCTTTTGTTGTTAGCAAACTGAGCCGGTTTGTCTCAAAACCAGGAGATGTGCATTGGAAAGCTCTAGAGAGAGTTTTGCGTTATTTGAAAGGCACTGCGAATTATGTGTTGGGGAACGTAGTAATTTCAAAAAAATTCCTACGTACACGCAAGATCATGGTGATGGCATAGCAACGAGAGGGGAGAGTGTTGTCCACGTACCCTCGTAGACCGTAAGCGGAAGCGTTATGACAACGCGGTTGATGTAGTCGTACGTCTTCACGATCCGACCGATCCAAGTACCGAACGTACGGCACCTCCGAGTTCAGCACACGTTCAGCTCGATGACGATCCCCGGACTCCGATCCAGCAAAGTGTCGGGGATGAGTTCCGTCAGCACGACGGCGTGGTGACGATGATGATGCTCTACCGGCGCAGGGCTTCGCCTAAACTCTGTGACGATATGACCGAGGTGGAATATGGTGGAGGGGGGCACCGCACACGGCTAAGGAACGATCCGTAGATCAACTTGTGTGTTTATGGGGTGCCCCCTGCCCCCGTATATAAAGGAGTGGAGGAGGGAAGGGCCGGCCCTCTCTATGGCGCACCCTAGGGGAGTCCTACTCCCACCGGAAGTAGGATTCCCCCTTTCCTAGTCCAACTAGGAGTCCTTCCAAGTAGTAGGAGTAGGAGACAAGTAAGGGGAAGAGAGAAGGGAAGGAAGGAGGGGGTGCGGCCCCTTCCCCTAGTCCAATTCGGACTAGGCCATGGGGGGGGGGGGCGCGGCCTGCCCTAGACAGCCTCTCTCTCTTTCCCGTATGGCCCAATAAGGCCCAATACTTCTCTCCGACGAATTCCCGTAACTCTCCGGTACTCCGATAAATACCCGAATCATTCGGAACCTTTCCGAAGTCCGAATATAGTCGTTCAATATATCGATCTTTACGTCTCGACCATTTCGAGACTCCTCGTCATGTCCCCGATCTCATCCAAGACTCTGAACTCCTTCGGTACATCAAAACTCATAAACTCATAATATAACTGTCATCGAAACCTTAAGCGTGCAGACCCTACGAGTTTGAGAACTATGTAGACATGACCTAGAACTATTCTCAGTCAATAACCAATAGCGGAACCTGGATGCCCATATTGGCTCCTACATATTCTACGAAGATCTTTATCGGTCAAACCGCATAACAACATACGTTGTTCCCTTTGTCATCGGTATGTTACTTGCCCGAGATTCGATCGTCGGTATCCAATACCTAGTTCAATCTCGTTCCCGGAAAGTCTCTTTACTCGTTACGTAATGCATCATTTCGTAACTAACTCATTAGCTACATTGCTTGCCAGAGGGCCCAGAGATACCTCTCCGACAATCGGAGTGACAAAACCTAATCTCGAAATACGCCAACCCAACATGTACCTTTGGAGACACCTGTAGTACTCCTTTATAATCACCCAGTTACATTGTGACGTTTGGTAGCACCCAAAGTGTTCCTCCGGTAAACTGGAGTTGCATAATCTCATAGTTACAGGAACATGTATAAGTCATGAAGAAAGCAATAGCAACATACTAAACGATCAAGTGCTAGGCTAATGGAATGGGTCATGTCAATCACATCATTCTCCTAATGATGTGATCCCGTTAATCAAATGACAATTCTTTTGTCCATGGCTAGGAAACATAACCATCTTTGATAAACGAGCTAGTCAAGTAGAGGCATACTAGTGACACTATGTTTCTCTATGTATTCACACATGTATTATGTTTCCGGTTAATACAATTCTAGCATGAATAATAAACATTTATCATGATATAAGGAAATAGATAGTAACTTTATTATTGCCTCTAGGGCATTATTTCCTTCAGTCTCCCACTTGCACTAGATTCAATAATCTAGTTCACATCGCTATGTGATTTAACACTAATATTCATATCTATATATGATTAACATCCATCGTCATGTGACCAACACCCAAAGGGTTTACTAGAGTCAATAATCTAGTTCACATCGCTATGTGACTAACACCCAAAGAGTACTAAGGTGTGATCATGTTTTGCTCGTGAGAGAAGCTTAGTCAACGGGTCTGTCTCATTCAGAGCCGTATGTATTTTGCAAATATTCTATATCCACAATGCTCTGCACGAAGCTACTCTAGCTAATTGCTCCCACTTTTAATATGTATCCAGATTGAGACTTAGAGTCATCTGGATCAGTGTAAAATTTTGCATCGATGTAACTTCTGCAACGAACTCTTTTATCACCTCCATAATCGAGAAACATCTCCTTAGTCCTTACTAAGGATATTCTTGACCGATGTCCAGTGATCTATTATTAGATCAAAATTGTATTCCTTTGCCAAACTCAGAGCAAGGTATACAATATGTCTGGTTCACAGCATAGCATACTTTATAGAACCTATATCTGAGGCATAGGGAATGACTTTTCATTCTCTTTCTATTTTCTGCCATGGTCGGGTCTTGAATCTTACTCAATTTCACACCTTTGCAACACAGGCAAGAACTCTTTCTTTGACTGTTTCATTTTGAACTACTTCAAAATCTTTGTCAAGGTATGTACTTACTAAAAAAACTTATCAAGCGTCTCGATCTATCTCTATAGATCTTGATGCTCAATATGTAAGCAGCTTCATCGAGGTCTTTCTTTGAAAAACTCCTGTCAAACACTCCTTTATGCTTTGCAGAATAATTCTACATTATTTCCAATCAACAATATGTCATTCACATATATTTATCAGAAATGTTGTAGTGCTCCCACTCACTTTCATGTAAATATAGGCCTTTCCAAAAGTCTGTATAAAACCATATGCTTTGATCAACTCATCAAAGCGTATATTCCAACTCCGAGATGCTTGCACCAGTCCATTGATGGATTGCTGGAGCTTGCACACTTTGTTAGCATCTTTAGGATTGACAAAACCTTCTGGTTGCATCATATACAACTCTTCTTTAATAAATCCATTAAGGAATGCAGTTTTGACATCCATTTGCCAGATTTCGTAAAATGTGGCAATTGCTAACATGATTCGGACAGACTTAAGCATCGATACGAGTGAGAAAATCTCATTGTATTCAACATCTTGAACTTGTCTGAAAACCTTTTTGCGATAAGTCGAGCTTTGTAGATAGTAACACTACTATCAACGTCCGTCTTCCTCTTGAAGATCCATTTATTTTCTATGGCATGCCGATCATCGGGCAAGTCCACCAAAGTCCACACTTTGTTCTCATACATGGATCCTATCTCAGATTTCATGGCCTCCAGCCATTTCGCGGAATTTGGGCTCATCATCGCTTCCTCATAGTTCGTAGGTTTATCATGGTCTAGTAACATGACTTTCAGAACAGGATTACCGTACCACTCTGGTGCGTACCGTACTCTGGAAGACCTACGAGGTTCTGTAGTAACTTGATCTGAAGTTTCATGATCATCATCATTAGCTTCCTCACTAATTGGTGTAGGAATCACTGGAACTGATTTTAGTGATGAACTATTTTCCAATTCGGGAGAAGGTACAGTTACCTCATCAAGTTCTACTTTCCTCCCACTCACTTCTTTCGAGAGAAACTCCTTCTCTAGAAAGGATCCATTTTTAGCAACGAATATCTTACCTTCGGATCTGTGATAGAAGGTGTACCCAACATTTTCCTTTGGGTATTCTATGAAGACGCACTTCTCCGATTTGGGTTTGAGCTTATCAGGGTGAAACTTTTTCATACAAGCATCGCAGCCCCAAACTTTAAGAAACGACAGCTTAGGTTTACTGCTAAACCATAGTTCATACGGTGTCGTCTCAACGCATTTAGATGGTGCCCTATTAAACGTGAATGTAGCTGTCTCTAATGCATAACCCCAAAATGATAGTGGTAAACCGATAAGAGACATCATAGATCACACCATATCTAGTAAAGTACGATTACGATGTTCGGACACAACATAACGTTGTGGTGTTCCAGGTGACGTGAGCTGTGAAACTATTCCACATTGTTTTAATTGAAGACCAAACTCGTAACTCAAATATTCGTCTCCGCGATCAGATCGCAGAAACTTTATTTTCTTGTTACGATGATTTTTCCACTTCACTCTGAAATTCTTTGAACCTTTCAACTATTTCAGACTTATGTTTCATCAAGTAGATATACCCATATCTGCTCAAATCATCTTGTGAAGGTCAGAAAATAATGATACTTGCCACAAGCCTTCATACTCATTGGTCTGCATACATCAGTATGTATTATTTCCAACAAGTCAGTAGCTTGTTCCATTATTCCGAAGAACGGAGTTTTAGTCATCTTGCCCAAAAGGCACGGTTCGCAAGCATCAAATGATTCATAACCAAGTGATTCCGAAAATCCATCTTTATGGAGTTTCTTCATGCGCTTTACACCGATATGACCTAAACGGCAGTGCTACAAATAAGTTGCACTATCATTATTAACTTTGCATCTTTTGGCATCATTATTATGAATATGTGTATCACTACGATCGAGATCCAACAAACTATTTTCATTGGGTGTATGACCATCGAAGGTTTTATTCATGTAAACAGAACAACAATTATTCTTTGACTTTAAATGAATAATTGTATCGCAATAAACATGATCAAATCATATTCATGCTCAACGCAAACGCCAAATAACATTTATTTAGGTTTAACACTAATCCCGAAAGTATAGGGAGTGTGCCATGATGATCATATCAATCTTGGAACTACTTCTAACACTCATTGACACTTCCCCTTCAACTAGTCTCTGTTTATTCTGTAACTCCTGTTTCGAGTTACTAATCTTAGCAACCGAACAAGTATCAAATACTCAGGGGCTACTATAAACACTAGTAAGGCACACATCAATAACATGTATATCAAATATACCCTTGTTCACTTTGCCATCCTTCTTATCCACCAAATATTCAGGGCATTTCCGTTTCCAGTGACCATTTCCTTTGCAGTGTAAGCACTCAGTTTCAGGCTTTGGTTCAGCTTTGGTCTTCTTCACGGGAGTGACAACTTGTTTGCCATTCTACTTGAAGTTTCCCTTTCTTTCCCTTTGCCCTTTTCTTGAAACTAGTGATCTTGTCAATCATTAACACTTGATGCTCTTTCTTGATTTCTACCTTCGTCGATTTCAACATCACGAAGAGCTCGGGAATCGTTTTTGTCATCCCTTGCATACTATAGTTCATCACGAAGTTCTAGTAACTTAGTGATGGTGACTAGAGAATTCTGTCAATCACTATCTTATCTGGAAGATTAACTCCCACTTGATTCAAGCGATTGAAGTACCCAGACAATCTGAGCACATGCTTAATAGTTGAGTGATTCTCCTCCCTCTTTTAGCCATAGAACTTGTTGGAGACTTCATATCTCTCAACTCGGGTATTCACTTGAAATATTAACTTCAATTCCTGGAACATCTCATATGGTCCATGACGTTCAAAACGTCTTTGAAGTCCCGATTCTAAGCCGTTAAGCATGGTGCACTAAACTATCAAGTAGTCATCGTATTGAGCTAGTCAAACGTTCATAATGTCTGCATCTGCTCCTGCAATAGGTCTGTCACCTAGCGGTGCATTAAGGAAATAATTCTTCTGTGCAGCAATGAGGATAAACCTCAGATCACGGATCCAATCCGCATCATTCCTACTAACATCTTTCAACACAATTTTCTCTAGGAACATATCAAAATAAACATATGAAAGCAACAACGCATGCTATTGGTCTACAACATAATTTGCAAAGTACTACCAGGACTAAGTTCATGATAAATTTAAGTTCAATTAATCATATTACTTAAGAACTCCCACTTAGACAGACATCTCTCTAGTCATCTAAGTGATCACGTGATCCAAATCAACTAAACCATGTCCGATCATCACGTGAGATGGAGTAGTTTTCAATGATGAACATCACTATGTTGATCATATCTACTATATGATTCACGCTCGACCTTTCGGTCTCCGTGTTCCGAGGCCATATCTGTATATGCTAGGCTCGTCAAGTTTAACCTGAGTATTCCGCGTGTGCAACTGTTTTGCACCCATTGTATTTGAACGTAGAGCCTATCACACCCGATCGTCACGTGGTGTCTCGGCACGAAGAACTTTCGCAACGGTGCATACTCAGGGAGAACACTTCTTGATAATTTAGTGAGAGATCATCTTAAAATGCTACCGTCAATCAAAGCAAGATAAGATACATAAAGGATCAACATCACATGCAATCAATATAAGTGATATGATATGGCCATCATCATCTTGTGCTTGTGATCCCCATCTCCGAAGCACCGTCGTGATCACCATCGTCACCGGCACGACACCTTGATCTCCATCGTAGCATCGTTGTCGTTACGCCATCTATTGCTTCTACGACTATCGCTACCGCTTAGTGATAAAGTAAAGCAATTACAGGGCGTTTGCATTTCATACAATAAAGCGACAACCATATGGCTCCTGCCAGTTGCCGATAACTTCGGTTACAAAACATGATCATCTCATACAATAAAATATACCATCACGTCTTGACCATATCACATCACAACATGCCCTGCAAAAACAAGTTAGACGTCCTCTACTTTGTTGTTGCAAATTTATGTGGCTGCTACGGGCTTAGCAAGAACCGTTCTTACCTACGAATCAAAACCACAACGATAGTTCGTTAAGTTAGTGTTGTTTTAACCTTCGCAAGCACCGGGCGTAGCCACACTCGGTTCAACTAAAGTTGGAGAAACAGACACTCGCTAGTCACCTGTGTGCAAAGCACGGCGGTAAAACCAGTCTCGCGTAAGCGTACGCGTAATGTCGGTTCGGGCCGCTTCATCCAACAATACCGCTGAACCAAAGTATGACATGCTGGTAAGCAGTATGACTTATATCGCCCACAACTCACTTGTGTTCTACTCGTGCATATAACATCAACGCATAAAACCTAGGCTCGGATGCCACTGTTGGGGAACGTAGTAATTTCAAAAAAATTCCTACGTACACGCAAGATCATGGTGATGGCATAGCAACGAGAGGGGAGAGTGTTGTCCACGTACCCTCGTAGACCGTAAGCGGAAGCGTTATGACAACGCGGTTGATGTAGTCGTACGTCTTCACGATCCGACCGATCCAAGTACCGAACGTACGGCACCTCCGAGTTCAGCACACGTTCAGCTCGATGACGATCCCCAGACTCCGATCCAGCAAAGTGTCGGGGATGAGTTCCGTCAGCACGACGGCGTGGTGACGATGATGATGCTCTACCGGCGCAGGGCTTCGCCTAAACTTCGCGACGATATGACCGAGGTGGAATATGGTGGAGGGGGGCACCGCACACGGCTAAGGAACGATCCGTAGATCAACTTGTGTGTTTATGGGGTGCCCCCTGCCCCCGTATATAAAGGAGTGGAGGAGGGGAGGGCCGGCCCTCTCTATGGCGCGCCCTAGGGGAGTCCTACTCCCACCGGGAGTAGGATTCCCCCTTTCCTAGTCCAACTAGGAGTCCTTCCAAGTAGTAGGAGTAGGAAACAAGGAAGGGGAAGAGAGAAGGGAAGGAAGGAGGGGGTGCGGCCCCTCCCCCTAGTCCAATTCGGACTAGGCCATGGGGGAGCGCGCGGCCTGCCCTAGGCAGCCCCTCTCTCTTTCCCGTATGGCCCAATAAGGCCCAATACTTCTCTCCGGCGAATTCCCGTAACTCTCCGGTACTCCGATAAATACCTGAATCACTCGGAACCTTTCCGAAGTCCGAATATAGTCGTCCAATATATCGATCTTTATGTCTCGACCATTTCGAGACTCTTAGTCATGACCCCGATCTCATCCGGGACTCCGAACTCCTTCGGTACATCAAAACTCATAAACTCATAATATAACTGTCATCGAAACCTTAAGCGTGCAGACCCTACGGGTTTGAGAACTATGTAGACATGACCTAGAACTATTCTCAGTCAATAACCAATAGCGGAACCTGGATGCCCATATTGGCTCCTACATATTCTACGAAGATCTTTATCGGTCAAACCGCATAACAACATACGTTGTTCCCTTTGTCATCGGTATGTTACTTGCCCGAGATTCGATCGTCGGTATCCAATACCTAGTTCAATCTCGTTACCGGCAAGTCTCTTTACTCGTTACGTAATGCATCATTCCGTAACTAACTCATTAGCTACATTGCTTGCAAGGCTTGTAGTGATGTGCATTACCGAGAGGGCCCAGAGATACCTCTCCGACAATTGGAGTGACAAAACTTAATCTCGAAATACGCCAACCCAACATGTACCTTTGGAGACACCTGTAGTACTCCTTTATAATCACCCAGTTACGTTGTGACGTTTGGTAGCATCCAAAGTGTTCCTCCGGTAAACGGAAGTTGCATAATCTCATAGTTACAGGAACATGTATAAGTCATGAAGAAAGCAATAGCAACATACTAAACGATCAAGTGCTAGGCTAACGGAATGGGTCATGTCAATCACATCATTCTCCTAATGATGTGATCCCGTTAATCAAATGACAATTCTTTTGTCCATGGCTAGGAAACATAACCATCTTTGATAAACGAGCTAGTCAAGTAGAGGCATACTAGTGACACTATGTTTGTCTATGTATTCACACATGTATTATGTTTCCGGTTAATACAATTCTAGCATGAATAATAAACATTTATCATGATATAAGGAAATAAATAATAACTTTATTATTGCCTCTAGGGCATATTTCCTTCATTATGGAATTCACTGAGCACCCAATGGTGCTTGAAGGGTATAGTGACTCAAACTGGATCTCAGATGCTGATGAAATAAAGGCCACGAGCGAATATGTATTCACTCATGGAGGTGGCGCTGTTTCTTGGAAGTCTTGCAAGCAGACCATCTTAACGAGGTCAACAATGGAAGTAGAACTCACAGCACTAGATATAGCTACCGTTGAAGAAGATTGGCTTCGTCGGTTCTTGAATGACTTGCTGATTGTTGAGAAACCTGTATCGGGTATCCTTATGAACTGCGACAATCAAACTGTGATCACGAAAGTGAGCACCTCAAAGGATAACATGAAGTCATCAAGACACATTCAGAGGAGGTTAAAGTCTGTCAGAAAAATGAAAAACTCCGGAGTTATTGCATTGGATTATATTCAAACGTCTAAAAATCTGGCAGATCCTTGTACTAAGGGCCTATCACGTAATGTGATAGATATTGCATCGAGGGAGATGGGTATGAGACCCACAATATGAGTTGTTCACAGTGGTAACCTATTCTTTGTGATCGGAGATCCCGCGAATTAGATGTGAAAGACAAGTTGTTGGTCAACTGAGAGGAGAGTATCCTTACTGTTAACAATACCACTCCATGAAGATGCAATACTCTCCTAATCTGCATGGCAGGTTGATGTATATCTTAATGTGTTCTAAGTGGCTCTTTTAAGCAGAGATGTTGTCCTGCAGAACATCTTTTGAAGAACACACATATATCAGTCTGATTGTTAAACGTCGCAATCTATGAGAGTAGGGTTCTCTTTAGTAAACTCATGAAAGGTCTCGGAGTATGACGCATATGCTCCACCCGCGGGGAAGACCCACGGTAGCCTCGTATCGGTCAAGGCTTTATGTGAAGTTAGATTCGCAGAAAACTTGCAGTTCAAGGCTCAGTCCACTGTTTAAGTTGCTTACTAGTGTAGCATAGAGTTCTAGGTGGAAGTTAAACTTAACGGTCTTCACTGCAGTACCGGTATATAAAACAGTGTTTTGGAACCAAAGGCAAATTTTGTGTGCCTCTGGGATCTGGTGGGAGATTGCTTATCTATTTTGAACCAAGCCCAATAGCGGTTTCAGAAATTCCTAATAAATCTTGAAGGCCCACGCGGCCCATTCATTGCAAGGCAAGAGGTGGAACTAAAGTTTAGTCCCACATTGCTATTTTAGAGGGAGTTGGACCACTTTATAAGGGAGATTCTTTCCCCACATGTATGAGGATGAGAACAAGAGAGACATCCACGCGCGCTCCTCCTTCGCCGTCCGCCTCGTCACATCAGGCCGCGCCACGCCGCGGGTTGCGAGAATGAGCCGAGCCTATGTTTAAATTTTTGCCACGCACGGCGGATATACGAAAGGTCACGTGTGAGCTGAAACGTTTTTCTATAGTGGACACTGAATCTGAACGGCTCGCCTCTTCGGCTGAAGTTTGTTCGTTTTGTCTCCCTCGTTCCCTTCAGCTCCCGGCGCAGCCTCTCGCCTCCTTCAGTTGCGCCTATAAAAGGGAGACCGCTCCTCTCAGAGAGAGGCACCAGAACTATTTTTTTCTCTCGCCACCGGTTCCTGAGCCTTCCTCATCCCGGCTTACGGATGCACCGCGAGTCGGGACAGTAGGCCTCCAAAACTGCACCTCTTTGAATCATGTATGGGAGAAGGGTGATAACGTTTTTGGGGAGCGCTCCGCGCGACTACTGACCGGTTCATCATGGACACTGACAACCACTTCCCCAACGACGACTTCTTTCCCGACGTTGACAACATCTTCGACGACATAGTTGGCGAGGATGTCGACCCCAAGTCCAGTGCTTCTGCTCCTGCTGTTGTCCCGTACGTGTTTTTATTTTTGCTGTTAGAGTTCCTGCCACAATTTCTTGTTCTAGTGTTTGCTCTAGATATGTTTGGTTACAGTTCACATATGCGGATGCTATTTACCTTCTCTCTATAAGATCGCATGACTTGTTTTATCTCTGCTTTATTAGTCATGTTTTATCTAGTATTTTTCTTAATAAAATTATTCAATAAATTGCTCATATTTCCAACATGTGCTTATGGTCTTTATGATTAAGCCAGCCACAGATATCATGCCAGGTTGAGAGCTCTCGTCGGAACTAGGTATTAATTCCAGCACTTTGACTCTCGACTTCTCATAGTACGTAGCTCCATATGGCAGCGGTGGCAGCTGCAGATACTACATCCAGGTGATATGTGAGCGGAGTGGCCACGTTATGCGTGATCTAGCATAGTACTAGTACATGACAAGCGTGACGGCATTCATTCATTTAATAAAAAAGGAAAAAAGACTCAAAAGAGAAAGAAAAAAAGCAATGATTGCCGACGCCGGCCGTGCAATCCAAGCGACCCAGCGGTATTATTTTTTTTTTAAATAAACATCCTCTTTATTTATTAGTAATAATGGTTACATCGTCTACGAAAAAATTTACAATATCATTCATAGGTTCCTCAAACCAGTCCTTTGTCTCAGAAAATTTGGCTACTCTAGCAACTTCATGAGCTACTTTATTTGCCTTCCTATTACAGTGTTCAAATCTAACTAACGAAAAATTACAAACCAAAAAATAACAATCATCAAACACAGCTGCCGCCGCTCCCGTTGTATGTCCTCCATTCTTCATCGTGTCAATTACTTCCATATTATCAGAGTTAACAACAAGTCGGTTACTTCCCGCCTTTTGTGCCAGTAATAAGCCAAAACGTAGTGCCATGGCTTCTGCTATTAAAACATCTGCACACCAATCCATCTTCCAATTCCCTCCAACAATAAATCTTCCTTTATCATCTCTAAGATACAGCTCCCGCTGTGCCTCTAAGCATGTCTTGATCAAAAGAAGCATCGACATTTAATTTCACAAAACCTAGAGGGGGTCTCGTCCATCCCTCTATTTTATTTGTTGCCTTGGAGGATTGGGCAATAACATAGTTCGTCGTTATAGCACGGGCTCCCATCGAAATTTGGTATGCATCTTGGGTCTTCCCCTGATGAACTAGCGAACGTCTTTCCCACCATAAATACCAGGCTGTTATAGCGATCAGTTCGCGAACATTCTGTGTGCCCAATATAGATAGCTCATGTTCTGGCATAAAAATTAGAAATTCAAGTACTGCCTCTCACGCACGATCGACCGCACAGGCTTTTTTAATGGCTTCGTGCAATCCCAGTTTCTCCCACACCTCTTTTGCCTTTTGACATAAAAATAATAAGTGTTTTGTATCTTCATGCCCGTTTGAACATGATGGGCAGGTGGGCGAAACTTTCATATGTCTATTAGCAAGTGTAACACGACACGGGAGGGTTCCATGTAAGGTACGCCAAATAAAGATCTTCACTTTTGCTGGACAAGATAATTTCCAAATCTTGCTTCAAATAGTATTGACATTTATTCCTCCAATGCCATCTGAGTGTTGCAATTTCCTTCCATGTTGGGCTTTCCATTCCTCCAGATAAGCAGAACGAACCGTGAACAGTCCATTCTTTTGCGGTATTACTTTGCATTGAGCTCCGGATGAAACACTTTCTTTTTAGAGGGCGGATACAGAGCATAATTGGTTCGATGCCAAAAGTTGGCATGCCAAATTTTGGCAACTACCAAATATTGGCTAGAGATTGGTTGCTTGCCAATTCTCGTTGTCAATCTCACAAAAAGTTGCCAAATGTTGGCAACTTTTAACTTTGCCAAATGTTGGCTTGCCAAATATTGGCAATGCCAAATGTTGGTAGCAAACCAATTATGCTCACAGACCGAAGTTGGCCTCCGAGTAAAAATAGGCAGCATTAAGAAACAGGGCCGGAGCCGGCCCACGGGACGGTTTCACGGCAAGGGAAAAGCGCGCCAAAACCTCGTGCTCGTGCATGACGACATCTCTCTCCCTCCCTCCCTTCGTGAGCCTACTACTGTATACTCCCTCCCTCCGAAAATATTTGTCCTCAAAATGAATGAAAAAGAATGTATCTAAAACTAATATATATTTAGATACATCCCTTTTATTCATTTTGATAACAAGTATTTCCGGACGAAGGGAGTACTAGTATACCACTAGCGTCCATTATTGCAACCAACTTGCCTAATCACGGTCCTAATCCCTGCGTTCCGTCCGGTCATCCTAATCCCTCCCTCCGCCCCCGCTTTAAAACGCCCACAGCTTCCTTTCTTCAACCTGTGTCCTCCTTCCTTGGCCGCGCTGACCACCTCCCCTTCGAATCCGCGGACCCATGGCTTCTTAAACAACTCAGCCCTGCGGAAGCACAGCGCATCACACCGGAGGCTGCGGAAGAATCTTCAAGGGTCCTGATTCTCGGAGGATCTTGATGGGGATCTGCGCGTCCTCGGAGCACCTCGGGCAGCAGGGGCAGGAGGCGGACGAGAGCATCGTCTACGTCATGGACGAGGAAGGAGGGGGCGGCGCGTCGTCGCCCAGGAAGGTGGCCTCCCTCTTCTCCCAGAAGGGCAAGAAAGGCCCCAACCAGGACGCCGTCATCCTCTGCCAGGTAATTTCTTCACTACCTCTATCTATCTAGGCCTATCTACTTTCTCCTGCTTCATGTTGGTTGGGTTTGGGTTGAATTGCTCCATTTTGTGCTCCAATTGTCTGTCACTCTTCTAACTCGGGTTTTCGGTCTTCTTGAGGCCAGCTGGGAGCTTCCATGAGCTTATAATCGCCTCACCACAAGATCCATCTTACTAGTACTAATTTGTTCTGCAGTTTTATCTGTGAATCTTCTTCTTTTTCTTCTATGTGATGTGATGTGATTCTTTATTAGTATTACTCCTATATATGCTGGAATTTGTGCTTTTATTGGGTCAGCCGGGGTGTGCTCTGTGGTTTCGATCAGTGGGTTACATTGAAATTCTTGTTGCTAGTGGCAGATTTTTTGTGGACGTACAACAGTTTAATTTCTTGATGGGTTCTGTGCTGGCTCAACGCTGTACAGATATTTTCATCAACACCACAACTGGACTAGTACAATCTTTTTTGCGGTCAAATTACTCCACCTAGTTTTCGCTGCTGCCCTGTCTAATCCTAACTACAGCACTGTGGCTACCGTTTAGGTTCAATTCACAAATTGTCCAACCTTTTCCATTTATACTAATTCTTGTTAGAGAGATGGCCAAGGAAAGGCTAATTATTACACTTTGGCGAACGGTAGAGTACTGTAGTACTACTAGTTTTATTGAAATCATTCAGATTTAGCAGCTGATTCTTTTCCGCAATTATTGCAGCAAGTGATCTGATCTATTTCCTCCGTTCCTAAATAGTACTATAGACCGCTTACGGATGTATATAGATGCATTTTTAAAGTGTAGATTCATTTATTTTGCTCCGTATGTTTTCTATAATGAAATTTCTCCAAAAACTTATATTTAGAAACGAAGAGAGTACATGGAAAAGAGGGACACCATGTGATCCTGTAAAGGTTCCAAAGCAGCCATGTGTTTCCAAAGATTCCAAATTGTTCCCAAAGATTGCTTTACCGAACCCCACTAACCTCACCTACCATTCGAGTTTTTAACTACCTACTGAATACTTCGTATAAAAAACATTCTTATATTATGAGACGGAGAAAATAATGTATTACAGAATTTTTAAATCAACTGTGCAATTTTGTCTGAATCTCATGAATTTTGTTTTGTTTTTCACCAGGGATTTGGCATGGAGGACGGCGTGTTCTGCGGCGTGTTCGACGGCCACGGCAGGTGTGGCCACTTTGTGAGCAAGCTGGTGAGGGACTACCTCCCCTTCATGGTCCTGAGCCACCGGAATGCGCTGCTCCTGGCGGACGCGGACGCGGACGCCGACGACGCCGTGTTCAGCGACGCCTCGCCTTCGACCTCCGCGGACAGCAGCGGCAACTCGTCACCGCACCCGTCGCAGATGCTGGAGGAGTGGAGGGAGGCCTGCACCAATGCGTTCAAGGCCATGGACAACGAGCTCAAGCTGCAGGCCAACATGGACTGCAACTTCAGCGGCACCACGGCAGTGTGTGCCATCAAGCAGGTAACCGATTGATCATTACACAAAAAATGTTGCACGTCATCATCTTACAGAAAAAGAAAATGTGTGTCTTGAATTTGATGGGTAACAGGGCAAGGATCTGATCATTGCCAACCTCGGGGACTCGAGGGCGGTTCTTGCGACCATGTCTGGGGCCGGCTACCTCAAGGCCGTGCAGCTCACCACTGACCAGAAGCCCGGCCTGCCTGGTGAGACCTCCGGCCACTGCATTCTTTCATTGGCCATTCCGCCATTGCATATTGCATTGCAGTGATGTACTGTACTACGTACTAGGAGTAATCAATTAATTAAGCGTTGATGTGGATGCAGAGGAGGCGGAGAGGATCAACAAGTGCGAGGGGCGCGTGTTCGCGCTGAGGGAGGAGCCGGGCGTGATGCGTGTGTGGCTGCCCGGCGAGAACCTCCCGGGGCTGGCCATGGCGCGCGCGCTGGGGGACTCGAGGCTGAAGCACCACGGCGTCATCTCGACGCCGCAGGTGACGGGCCACCGGATAAGCGACGCGGACCTGTTCATCATCCTGGCGACGGACGGGGTGTGGGACGTGCTGAGCAACGAGGAGGTGGTGTCCATCGTGTGCGCCACGCCGCGGAAGCAGCACGCGTCGAAGGCCGTGGTGGAGGCGGCGGTGCAGAGGTGGAAGACCAAGTACCCGTCCTCACGGGTGGACGACTGCTCCGCGGTCTGCCTCTTCCTGCACGACCACAGCGCCGCAGCGGCCACCAAGCTCTAGCTAGCCGGCGCTCAGGCTCCGGCCGTTCGCCTCCATCTTGTAGTAGTACATGGTTTTCCTTCTTTTTTGCCGGGGTTTTGCTTTCTTTTTTGCAAATACTTTTCTAGGTTTGTCCAAGTGTAACATAGTTTCGGCTGAAGAAAATAACTTTCTTATTTGTCTATGTTGTGTGTCTCCCATCACACTCACACACCAAATAAGAAATCCAGCCAAATAATCGCAAGTACGCTCCAAGGTGCAAATGCACCTGGATATGAACACTAAATTTGGAAAAATAGCGAAACAATTTCAAAAAATTCTCAACTTTCTTGCAGACAAACATTCTCGAGTGCTCTCCCCCGTACAAATTTTAGTGAAGAAATCACATTTGCGATGCTTTGCATAAAAAAGCAAAACAGATGGCTCAAAATGCTTTTAAAATGAGCCTGTTAAGAGTGTTGGTATATTTTTGTTGGCCACATTGAATGTTATTTCCCGACGAAATTTTGCACGAGAATAGAACATTCAAACATGTGTGTTGTAAAAAAAGGCAGACTTTTTTTATACTTTTACTGTATTTTATTTGCACTTGTCCCCTGCTAATTAATCAACTTCTCAATTTTTTTTGTTTCATAAACTATAAAGGCAGTTCAGAAAACATCAGAATTGACAAAAAATTACACCCAGGTCTCTTGACCTCGTAGCGATGACTACGAGCACTAGAGCGAGTCGAAGGCACCTGTCGTCATCGACCCTTGTTAGAGTACGTAATGGGCCTAATGGGCCCATTAGTCTTAGGATTAATTAGAGATAAGGGTCGCTTGCTTAGGGGTCAAGTGAGCCTTGCTTAGGAGTCAAGTAAACCTCTCTATATAAAGAGAGGAGATGTATCAATCTAATCAAGCAAGAATTAAGAAGGAAATCCCTTCCCTTTTGCCCGGCCGTGGGCAAAAGGCCCCCAGTCGGCCCTCTCGCGCCCTCCTTCTAGCAGCGCCATAACAATTTGGTATCAGATAGCTTCGGTTCGATCATGTCTTCACCGCCGCCAAGCCCGTCTCTTCCGCTGCCGGTAACTCGTCGCCTCCGGCGACCAGGCACGACCGTCGCCCCGCTCCTGCCCGCGCTGGGCTCCTCCGTCGCGCCCGCCCTCGCCGTCCTCACTCCGGAGGAGGTGTTCGGGGTGCTGCGGGACCTAACCCAGGCGGTCCAGGAGATCCACCTGTTCTTGGCCGGGTCCTACGGGCCGCACCCGGCGGCGCCGCCGTGGCTGTTGTGGCAGCCGCTGCACCAGGCGGCCTTCGTCGCGCTCGCCACGCAGCTGCAGCAGCCGCTGCAGCTGCCATCCATCGCCACCACCGCCCAGCCCTGGCTGCAGTGGCAGCCGCCGCTCCTGGCAGCCTCCACCGCGCCCGGCGCTCCGCCGCAGCAGCCGCTGCAGCTGCAGCAGCCACCGTCGGTCAGCTCCGCCGCCCAGTATGGGATGCCCTACGACGAGAGTGCGACGACCTCGTTCCCATCAGCGTCGCCACCATCGCAGGGCGTCCATATCCAGCAGATCAAGTCCCCGCCGTCGCCGTCACCGCTTCCGTCTTGGATCGCTACCCGCCACGTGTCGGTGGCGGTGAGGCTGCAGGCTGTTGCGCGCGGCCTCCTAGCGCATCAGCATGTGCGGGAGATGTGTGGTCTGCAGCTGCCGCTCCTCCAAGTTGCCCTTTGCTGCGCAAAGGACCTTGATCTCATCCGCTGCGTCGGGGATCTTGGGCATGCGGTTTTCCCCACGGGCGGCGGGCATGCTGTTTTCCCCGCGGGCAACGACCTCAAAGTCTGCAACATCGGCGGTTGGGGGGGTGCACCCCTCCTCGTCATTCTCCATAGCAAGCCCTCCACTCTTTTCTGTGCGGTGCAAACCAACAGCCGTCCGGCAGGGAGAAGGCATGGTGTCACCAACAACAGCACACCGCGTAGCACCACTGCATTCCTCCACCGGTCGCCGCGAGGGTGCCTCTGCTGGTCACTCTTGCGACCACTTCCAGGTGGTCATACACATGCACTTCTTTTGTACAGGTGGTGTCCATGGGATCCAGGTGGCTTTACACGTGCACGTCTGACATGCGGATGGTGTCCACTTTTTGTTAAGGGGTCCAACATAATAAAGCGTCCCAGTACATTTCAGGTTGAGAATAATAAAACAAGCCGAGATGTAAAAGGCTTGTTTTTAGGTGTCGGGTTTGTGTTGTGTCAAGTCATGGTTATAAGTTGGTTAGGCTGCAGCTCGAGGACAAGTTGCATGTCCAGGTGGGGTGTAGTGTTAGAGTACGTAATGGGCCTAATGGGCCCATTAGTCTTAGGGTTAATTAGACATAAGGGTCGCTTGCTTAGGGGTCAAGTAAGCGTTGCTTGGGAGTCAAGTAAACCTCTCTATATAAAGAGAGGAGATGTATCAATCTAATCAAGCAAGAATTAAGAAGGAAATCCCTTCCCTCTTGCCCGGTCGTGGGCAAAAGGCCCCCGGCCGGCCCTCTCGCGCCCTCCTTCTAGCAGCGCCATAACAACCCTCCCTCACCGAAGTCGGGCAAACCTTGTTGTATTGTAGACAGTCAAAAAATCATTGTGCTAAGGCCGCACAAGACCAGCTCACCAGAACATCAACCGCCGCCGATGAAAAAAAGTGTAGATCGAAAGGATCCAACTTGTAGACACACGATGACACGAACGGAGACCGGATTCAAGTGGATCCACCAAAGACAAACACAGACATAATCCCGCGAGATCCGTCGAATACACACCTCCCACTACGCTAGACGCACTACAACTTTGTAGTCGCCTCGCCTTCCTAAATAGGACCCAAAACCTAACCAAATTAAAATAAAACTCTTAAAAACATTGTCCTCCAGCCGGACAAGGATGGATCCACCGCGCTTCCACGGGAAACGAGGCAGATCAGGGGCGGCACCGACAGGAGGTAAGGAAACCCTATCCCGAGAGTCACAAACGAAGAGGTACGATAAGGCAACTTCTCAAGTTTAATCCTCCAACTCTTCTTTATTCTCACATTTCCATGCCCTAAATTCGGAAAACACGCATAAGGGACTCATTGAAAAAAAATTAGGATTTTGAGGGTCTGGGACTGCTCCACTCCGTCAAATCCACTTTGAAACAGTTACACCCGGGAGTTACAGCTTTACCAGATGCTTCCTCTGCTCACAAATATAAGATGTTCTAACTATTTTCGGATTTGGATGTATATTGACATGTTTTAGTGTGTTTGTTCACTCACTTCAGTCTGTATGTAGTCTATATAAAAATATCAAAACAATATTTGTGAACGGATGGAGTAGCAATTTATCATGTTTGGCTTAGCTCCAATTTCAAGATTGAAATTTTTTATGGGAAGGGTCTATTTAACTGTGTAACCCGAGGATATAAAATAAAGGGTTATTTATTTACCGGTGGCAGTGATGGGTAATATTTTCCCAACTCCACGAGGATTCCTTAAACGAAGAGTTTTTGGAGCACCCAGTGAAGAGCTTCGCGGAAAACAGAGAGTTGTATATTAGATATTTTTTTGCCTGAGTGGGATATCATTGAGCTACTCTGTTTGGCTTGCATTTTTATAGAGCGGAGATGAATTTTAGAGAGCGGAGATGGCAGCTCCTTAGAGGATTATAATTCTTTGAAAAAATTTCCTATATCAGTCGTTTGATTCATACAATTGAACCTTGTGAGATTTTATTTTATTTTTCTTCTAAGAATCCATTTATACTACATTCCATAGAGATTATAACATTCACTCAAACCATTCTTTATTTTCATGTGATACAATTAAACAAATCAAAACCATGTAAGATGTTGATGGGCTATTCGTAGGTTCTCAAAATCGTGTGAATCGAATGAGGTAGTTTCCCCTTCCTAAACCATTTCTCCCATTTTAGTAACTAGTAAATGGATACGTGCAATGCACGTTGATATCAGACAGAAAATTAGTTGCAAGTTGATATCAGGCAGAAAATTCATTGCGTGTTGATATCAATTACGTGTTAATTACATGAATAATCCATATTTGGTATGTTATTAATTGCACACTAAACATGTTGAGCGCTCGCCATTGGAGCAATATAGATCATTGGATTAACACCGTTTGATGGCTAAGATTTGTTGGATCTGCCCGTTTGTGTCTTTTTATATTTTCCTATATCAGTCGTTTGATTCATACAATTGAACCTTGTGAGATTTTATTTTATTTTTCTTCTAAGAATCCATTTATACTACATTCCATAGAGATTATAACATCCACTCAAACCATTCTTTATTTTCATGTGATACAATCAAACAAATCAAAACCATGTAAGATGTTGATGGGCTATTCGTAGGTTCTCAAAATCGTGTGAATCGAATGAGGTAGTTTCCCCTTCCTAAACCATTTCTCTCATTTTAGTAACTAGTAAATGGATACGTGCAATGCACGTTGATATCAGACAGAAAATTAGTTGCAAGTTGATATCAGGCAGAAAATTCATTGCGTGTTGATATTAAGTAGGATATCAATTACGCGTTAATTACATGGATAATCCATATATGGTATGTTATTAATTGCACACTAAACATGTTGAGCGCTCGCCATTGGAGCAATATAGATCGTTGGATTAACACCATTTGATGGCTGAGATTTGTTGGATCTGCCCCCTTGTGTCTTTTTATATTGGTATAGATACAG
The DNA here is from genome assembly GCF_018294505.1 of Triticum aestivum. Taxonomy (NCBI): domain Eukaryota; kingdom Viridiplantae; phylum Streptophyta; class Magnoliopsida; order Poales; family Poaceae; genus Triticum; species Triticum aestivum. The sequence continues at coordinate 304,439,162 of NC_057810.1, read as the reverse complement.
ATATAGATGCTGAACTATGAGCTTGTGAACTCTATGCCACTATTGATTATCTGTTGCCTGGCTGGCTCTTGGAGCGACGACTTGGACCTCTTCTTTTGATTTTCTATTCCAAATTGTTATGTTGCATACCTTGATGTTTGCATTTGTCCCTTTCCCTTACAACCGGTTGAATACAACTTTGGATCTCGAGCGGACACCACGCAATCAAAGGAAGAAAATGGTCAATATGCATGTCGATGTAATTCTAGTGTTGGCTTCGTGTCTTTTTCTTCTTCTTTTTTTAATACTTGTCATAACTTAACTTATGAAAAGTATTCAATAATAATAATAATAATAATAATAATAATAATAATAATAATAATACTGATTTCCTCAATAATCATAGGATATAAGATGCCCTTGTTCAGGTGTCTTTTCTTCAAAATAACAAATGGTGGCCATGGTTTGTGGGTCTACGGCAAAAGGAGGGGAGGGGCATGGCAATGCCAACCGTCAAAGTCACGGCGCATGCAGAAGGAGAACTTAAGGATTCATTCATGGTCAATATATTGGTTACTTTGAAGAAATTACCGAACACCAGCCGTACCGTGTAGACGTGCACTCTGGCATCGAGCGACAACCATGTCAGGTATCAGCCACTGACGATCAAGTTCAGTTAACTATAGTCATCCGGCAAGTAACGCTTTGAGCCAATCGGACGGCCATCATCACTCAGCAAGGATAGGCTTTACCAGGACCGTCCGATCGTCTTTACAGCTGTACCGTTTCTTTCCGTTGTCACTGCAGTAGCTGTCCCCTTAGCCTATAAAGAAGTCGGGTTGTGGCTGAGAAAGGGTATCGTTTATTCTATGAATTCTTGCCTTCGAGCAGAAGTAATACTCCATAAACATATATCTTTTAGTAGAAATATAAACTTCTGGATCTACGATCCCCTTTTTGCCCCAAATCGCTCTAGATATTCGCTTGCATCTCAATTGGGGCCTGACAAATTGGTATCATGAGCATCGGTTCCTCGGCAGAGACTTCCGATTTCCAGTAGATATCGGAGGGGAGAGATAATTCCCACCCTAAATCCCTCCCTTATGTGAGCTACGGCACTCCGATTAGCCGTAGCGTGAGTGGGCGGAGTTCTCCCTCCAAGATGGCGGTGGCGGCGGCGATTTGGCGGCGCAGGCGGCGGTGATTGTTCGGGTACAGACCAGTAGAGAGGAGTGGTTGCGTGGGAACCTTTCTCACGCGATAAAATCCCACGTCCATCGCTGATCCGTGTACCTTTGGCGGCGAGGATCGTTGGCGGCGGCAGGATCGCCGTATAGGGGCTGGTTGCCGTGCTCACGGTAGTAAAATTCCCCCTCTGTTCTTGCGATCAAGGAGATGGGGAGAGCGAAGGCCATCGACGAGTCAGATCTGCAGGAATTACTGGCCCTTTGAGATGATCTGGGTACCTTACAACAGGATAATGCTTCGATGCGTGGTGAAGTGGGAAAACTACAGCAAGATATGCAGTCAATCAGTTCCAAGCAAGATGATGTCGCTCTTCAAGTGGGTACGGTGGAGAAAGTGGTTTTGGATCTCAGCAAGCAACTATCAGTAATCAGCTCGGTGCTCAAAACATTGGTCCATACCAGCAATTAGGGGCCAACAAGCGATTTACCCTCGAGTTCTGCGCAGCCTGTGCGATCTCCTACACTGCAAAGAGAAGAAGTGAACATTCCAAGTGACAGAACTGGACAGTTAAGGAAGCACTTGGAAGAAGAGAGGGAAAATACCAGACAAACTGAAGAATTATTGCTGCAAAATCTTCCACCCGTCCGCACTAACAGACCAGCTGTTCCTCCAGGATGTCCACCAACAAGGAGGCAAGAAGGGGCTAGTCCAATGGGAACACCTCTGTCTCACAAAGATCCAGGGCATACACCTGCATTTCAACAATTCCAGAACAGAGAAAGACAACTTTGGCAGGGCTACTACAGAACCTATGAACAGGACATGCAAGCACAATTTATGAAAGCTCTCACAAAAGGACCTAAGCTGGAGTTCCCAAAATTCTATGGGGAAGATCCTGTTGGATGGATACGACAGTGCAATAAGCATTTCCAAATGTCTGCTGCTCCTGAAGAATATAAGGTGTCTTTAGCACAATTATATATCAGTAGGGAAGCTGACACTTGGCTGAGAAGATCTGGTCTGCTCAACAAGAAACCTACCTGGAAAGAATTTGGCAAGGGAATCATAAAAAGGTTCTCTGAACAAGGCACTTATGATCTCACAGAAAAGTTCACTGGTCTGAAACAACATAACAAGACTGTATCTGCTTACACCAAGGAGTTTGAAGATCTTATGGCTGACATACAAGAAGAAAACCTAGAGTTATCTGAACTTTGGTTTGTAAGATGTTATGTCAATGGCATGAGGGATGGAATTAAATACCAGATTAGACTGCAGAGACCTCAAACTCTTACAGATGCATACTGTCTAGCAAAGGACATTGAACCTTGTCATCCACCTGTTTCAATTACTCAGAAGAAAGCTTATGTTCCATACAACAGTTACATTCAGAAAAATGCAAGTACCAGCCTACCCAAGTTAGTGCAGCAGCAGGTTACACCTCAGAACTCAACTGTGTCCAAACAAGCTGAGCAAGTAAACAGCAATGCTCAAAAGATCAGGAAGGCACGGGAGCGTTGGAGATGTGGGGATAAATGGGTGCATGGACATAGGTGCACCTTAATACCAAATGTGCACCTGATGCAACAGGAAGTAGAAGATACAGGACCTCAAGAATTTGAGGAAGGAATACACGAACAAGCAGAGCAGGCAATGTTAATCTCTGCTTATGCTTTGGGAAATCAGTTGACTGTTCAAACTCCAACAGTGATCATTGCTATAAATGGAAAAAGGGTTGTTGCCTTGCTAGATTCAGGAAGTTCTTCATCCTTTATGAATGAACAATTTGCCATTAAAGTGAATTGTCATCTTCTGCCTAGAAAACCCAGAAGTGTTTCTGTAGCTGGAGGTGGAACATTGATATCTACAGCATTAGTGCCAAGCTGCCCTTTTCTCATAGCCAAATTGAAAATGCACCATCATTTCAGAGTGTTGAATTTGCCAAGTCATGATGTAATTTTGGGCTATGACTGGTTTACTAGGGTCAGCCCAATAACATTTGACATTCCCAGAAATCAATTCAGTTTCACAGTGGAAGGGAAAACAAGAGTTACTACTGCTATCTATAATAATGTGGAAGGAGTAGTAGAAATGCAAGCTGAAAAGTTACCAAAAATGCTTGACAAAGGAGTACAAGGATTTCTCGTGCAAATGAACAATATTGTGGTGGAAGCTCCAGATAATCACTGTATACCTGCAGCTGTGTTGAAACTTTTGGAGGAATATAAGGATGTTTTTGCAGAGCCCACTAAACCACCTCCACCCAGAGCTTTAGATCACACAATTCCACTGATGCCTGGAGTGGAACCACCCCATTCTAGACCTTATAGGGTGCCTTATCATCAGAAGGAGGAGATGGAAAAACAGATCAAGCATTTGCTGGATAACAAATTGATCAGGCACAGTCAAAGCCCTTATGCAGCTCCAGTGCTATTGGTTAAGAAAAAGGATAGTGCCATGAGGTTGTTGAAGGAAATATGCCCTAGAGGCAATAATAAAGTTATTATTTATTTCCTTATATCATGATAAATATTTATTATTCATGCTAGAATTGTATTAACCGGAAACATAATACACGTGTGAATACATAGACAAACATAGCGTCACTAGTATGCCTCTACTTGACTAGCTTATTAATCAAAGATGGTTATGTTTCCTAACCATAGACATGTGTTGTCATTTGATTAATAGGATCACATCATTAGAAGAATGATGTGATTGACATGACCCATTCCGTTAGCCTAGCACTTGATCGTTTAGTATATTGCTATTGCTTTCTTCATGACTTATACATGTTCCTGTAACTATGAGATTATGCAACTCCCGTTTACCGGAGGAACACTTTGGGTACTACCAAACGTCACAACGTAACTGGGTGATTATAAAGAAGTACTACAGGTGTCTCCGAAGGTACATGTTGGGTTGGCGTATTTCGAGATTAGGTTTTGTCACTCCGATTGTCGGAGAGGTATCTCTGGGCCCTCTCGGTAATGCACATCACTATAAAGCCTTGCAAGCAGTGTAGCTAATGAGTTAGTTACAGAATGATGCATTACGTAACGAGTAAAGAGACTTGCTGGTAACGAGATTGAACTAGGTATTGGATACCGATGATCGAATCTCGGGTAAGTAACATATCGATGACAAAAGGAACAACGTATGTTGTTATGCGGTTTGACCGATAAAGATCTTCGTAGAATATGTGGGAGCCAATATGGGCATCCAGGTCCCGCTATTGGTTATTGACCGGAAACGTGTTTCGGTCATGTCTACATAGTTTTCGAACCCATAGGGTCCGCACGCTTAAGGTTTCGATGACAGTTTTATTATGAGTTTATGAGTTTTGATGTACCGAAGGAGTTCGGAGTCCCGGATGAGATCGGGGACATGACGAGGAGTCTCGAAATGGTCGAGACATAAAGATCGATATATTGGACGACTATATTCGGACATCGGAAGGGTTCCAAGTGATTCGGGTATTTTCGGGGGTACCGGGGAGTTACGGGAATACGAGGAAGAAGTAATGGGCCTCATGGGCCAAGTGGTGGAAGAGAGGAGGCAGGGCGCGCGGCCCCCCTAGCCCAAACCGAATTGGACTAGGGGGCCGGGCCCCCTTTCCTCTTTTTCCTCCCTCTCCTTCCTTCTCCTTCTCCTTCCCTTCCTTCCCCTCTCCTAGTTGGACTAGGAAAGGAGGGAGTCCTACTCCCGGTGGAAGTAGGACTCCTCCCTGGCGCGCCCTCCCTTGGCCGGCCGCCCCCTCCCTCTTGCTCCTTTATATACGGGGGCAAGGGGGCACCCCATGACACACAAGTTGATTTATGGATCGTTCCTTAGCCGTGTGCGGTGCCCCCTTCCACCATATTCCACCTTGGTCATATCGTCACGGAGTTTAGGCGAAGCCCTGCGCCGGTAGAACATCATCATCGTCACCACGCCGTCGTGCTGACGGAACTCATCCCCGACGCTTTGCTGGATCGGAGCCCGGGGATCGTCATCGAGCTGAACGTGTGCTGAACTCGGAGGTGTCATATGTTCGGTACTTGGATCGGTCAGATCGTGAAGACGTACGACTACATCAACCGCGTTGGCATAACGCTTTCGCTTACCCTCTACGAGGGTACGTGGACAATACTCTCCCCTCTCGTTGCTATGCCATCACCATGATCTTGCGTGTGCGTAGATTTTTTTTTTGAAATTACTACGTTCCCCAACAGTTGTGTACTGATTTCAGAAAACTGAATGCAATCACTATCAAAAACAAGTTTCCAATCCCAATCATAGAAGACTTGTTAGATGAACTGCATTGGCAAAGGTATTTTCTAAGTTAGATCTAAGGTCAGGCTATCATCAGATCAAGATGAGTCCTGATGATATCCACAAGACTGCATTTAGAACATTTCTGGGGCACTTTGAATATCTGGTGATGCCCTTTGGACTATCTAATGCCCCTGGCACTTTTCAAGCTCTCATGAATTTTCTATTTGCTCATTACAATAGAAAATTTGTCTTGGTGTTCTTTGATGATATTCTAGTGTTCAGCCGTTCCCTAAAAGAACATATAGATCACTTGGAACAAGTGCTCAAGGTGTTAAGGGAGAATGAACTGTATGCTAAAATGTCTAAATTTGTCTTTGTTGTAAATTAAGTTCAGTATTTGGGACATGTGGTATCTACTGAAGGGGTTGCTACTGACCCTGAAAAGATTACTGCAATTGCTCAATGGCCTACACCCACTGATGCTACTAAACTTAGAAGTTTCTTGGGATTAGCAGGTTATTGCAGAAGGTTCATTAAGAATTATGGAATCATCTGCAAACCTCTGCACAACAGCATGAAAAAGGGACAGTTCCAGTGGTCTGAAGAACAAGAAGTGGCATTTCACTCAATACAGAAGGCACTCATGACTGCACCTGTACTAGCATTACCAGACTTCAAACAGCCCTTCCTGTTGAAAACATATGCTTGTGGACATGGAATAGGAGCTGTTTTGATGCGGCAAGGGAGACCTATTGCATATTATAGCTCTGCTCTGTGTCCTAGAAATGCAGCTCTATCAACATATGAGAAGGAAGCTTTGGCCATTTTGGAAGCTCTAAAGAAATGGAGACATTATTTGCTGGGCAATAGTGTGATCATTAAAACTGACCAGCAGTCCCTCAAGTTCATTACAGACCAGAAAATTACTGAGGGTGTGCAGCATAAGCTCGTGATGAAACTGTTGGAGTTTAATTTCACAATCTAGTATAAGAAGGGTAGCAGCAACAGAGTGGCAGATGCACTTTCTAGAATGTGGCCTAAGTGTTTCACAATTTCCACAGCAGCACCACTTTGGGCTGAAGATTTGTTGAACAGTTACAAGGGGGACATTGTCACTAAAGCACTCCAAGAGAAACTATTATTGTAGAAACCTGGTACTAATTCAGACCACACAATACATGCAGGTATTATAAGATACAAAGGGAAAATTGTGGTGGGAAATGATAAGAAATTAAAGGAACGGTTAATAACTGCTCTGCACAGTTCTCCTGTTGGGGGCCACTCAGGAATGAGAGCTACATACCAAAGAATCAAAGGTATCTTCTATTGGCCAGGAATGAAAAGTCAGATAGAAACTTACATTGCTTCTTGTCCTGTTTGTCAAAGAGCAAAGCATGAAAATTGTCTTCAACCTGGCTTGTTGGACCCTCTTCCAGTAGCAGATATGGCATGGCAGCATATATCCATGGATTTCATAGAAGGCCTCCCTAGTTCTCAGGGCAAGGAAGTGATACTAGTAGTTGTGGACAGATTTACTAAGTATTCTCACTTCTTGCCATTATCACATCCCTATTCTGTACACAGTGTTGCTCAAACATTTGTGAACAACATCATCAAGTTACATGGGCCTCCTAAGTTGATCATCTCTGACACAGATAGAATTTTTACAAGTCAACTATGGAGAGAAATATTTGCAGCACTGAAAGTGGAACTAAGATTCAGCTCTGCATACCATCCACAAACGGGCGGGCAAACGGAGAGGGTGAATCAATGTCTTGAAACTTATCTCGGGTGCATGACAACTATGCAACCTACAAAGTGGTTGTCCTGGCTTCCTTTGGCTGAATACTGGTATAACACCACCTATCACACAGCTCTGAAGATGTCACCATTCCAAGCACTGTATGGGTTCCCTCCTCCATTGATTTTAGAGTTAGCTATTCCTGGCCCTGCTGATTTGGAAGCACAGGAATTCCTAACTGCCAAACAACAAATGTTGGACCAACTGAAACACAATCTACTGCAAGCTCGAAACAGGATGAAAAAGTATGCAAATACCAAGAGGAATGAGAGACAGTTTCAAGAGGGTGATCTGGTGTATTTGAAAATGGCACCTTACAGGCTTGCAGCTTTTGGATTTAGATGAGCCTTAAAACTCCAGAACAAGTACTATGGCCCCTTTTCAGTGGTGCAAAGGATTGGTAAGTCTGCATACAAACTCCAATTTCCTACCACAATTAAGATACACCCTATGTTTCATGTTAGCCAGTTGAAGAAACACATTGGCGCGCGGTCAATTCCCAGTCCACATCTCCCTATGGTCAATGAAGATGGTACGATCAAAACAGAACCAACACTCGTCCTGGAAGTCAGACAAATCCCTCGCCACAATTTACCCGTAGTACAATGGCTCATCCAGTGGGAAAATTTGGCACTTGAAGATGCTACATGGGAAGATGCAGAGTTCATAAAGCATGCCTTCCCAGCATTCTTCAAGGAAACTACACAAGTGATATGGGCTAAGGTGTCCCGTCTTTCGATGAGATGATGGATATCGCTTTGGTGGAAGTCGACTTTGACGATCCGACTACGAACGTGCGAGGACGTCGCGCCTTAGCAATCGCTAAACCAACTCCGAGAGGTTATTGACCATGCCGGAGCACGATCAACCTGACCACGAGGGTCTGTTTCCTGCGAGCAAACGAAGTACAAGCAAGAAACTGAGATTGCAATCTGGATATTGCGAATATAAGATGAAAGCTTTATTGATCAAGGTGGGGTTCTGTGACGCCTTTGTCTGGTCATTGAACACAAACGAAGTACGCGAAGTTGCAGCTATGGCGAACTTTAATCTAAACAAAACCCAAAGTCTAAACGGTGCCCTAAGGGCTGTATATATGGAGGAAGAGAGGGGGAATTTCGTGGCCCTTGGTGGAGGGGTCCGAAATCAACCCTATCTCTTGTTTCCCCACACATACAGACTCTAAAAATAGCCTATACTAATGTATTTCGAAATTACATGGGCCTGGCCCAATAAAAAGGTGACGCAGCACCTATAATAGCCTCTGGACGAAATTTATGAAGTGGCATCTTGTATATTTCGTCCAAGGCTTCATGCACTCGTTATGGTGGCTTCAAAGACCTGAAATCATCACTCGTAACTCCGTTCTTGTTCCCCTCGCGCATGCCATCATCTCCATGCTTTCTCTTGCTCCAATGTTCATCCTTCTCCAAGCTAGGCCCTTCATTGGTAAGCAAAACAAATGTATCCAATTTAGGCAGCATCATATTCTCATGAACATTAGAATCATTACCAAGAAACGTAAGTACCTGGTAATTTAGTTGACGTGCGCGAGCTCTAGTAATTGGTCCAGTATGTATAGCAGCAGGGGCTGTGGCTGTAACAATGGTATTGATGTCCTCATCAACAAGCATGGAAGAACAGGGAGGTTACGCCGTGAGGACACGCCGGTTCTCAGAGGGGGGCAATGTCAGGTATCAGCCACTTACGATCAAGTTCAGTTAACTGTAGCCATCCGGCAAGTAACGCTTCAAGCCAATCGGACGGCCATCATCACTCAGCAAGGATAGGCTTTACCAGGACCGTCCGATCGTCTTTACAGCTGTACCGTTTCTTTTCGTTGTCGCTGCAGTAGCTGTCCCCTTAGCCTATAAAGAAGATCAAGTTCAGTTAACTGTAGCCATCCGGCAAGTAACACTTCGAGCCAATCGGATGGCCATCATCACTCAGTAAGGATAGGCTTTACAAGGACCGTCCGATCGTCTTTACAGCTGTACCGTTTCTTTCCGTTGTCGCTGCAGTAGCTGTCCCCTTAGCCTATAAAGAAACCTGGCTGTGGCTGAGAGAGGGTATCGTTTATTCTGTAAATTCTTGCCTTCGAGCAGAAGTAATACTCCATAAACATATATCTTTTAGTAGAAATATAAACTTCTGGATCTACGATCCCCTTTTTGCCCCAAATCGCTCTAGATATTCGCTTGCATCTCAATTGGGGCCTGACAAACCAACCCGTACGCAGATACTCCCTCCGTTCCAAAATAGCAAAGGATCACTCGGCTGGACCAGCGGCATCGATACGCCCATTTGGCTCAACATCGCCAAGCGCATCCAGTTGAACACCACCACTAAAATCCCCAAATCATGCATCAAATATTCTTCTGGCGTTACACTGTAATATATATAATTGATGCATAATCTCAAGAGGATTGCAAAAATGCATACAAGACAGACATGAATACTCAAGAATTCATATCATTAGTTGTGAGTTTTGCATGGCAAAATGTAGCATATACAACTTAGGTCACAGCCCATCACATGCAGCACGAGTTGCAAACTTATTGCAAGTCTGGACCACCAACAAATAGAACAAGGGGGGAGAACTACAAGTCAATACTTTTTATGTCCACACATGTTTCACCGTTGGTGACAGCAGATGGTTAACCCTGGCTACGCGGCATTACATTACATTTCAAGACAAGCAAATTTCTTGCGTCCACCGTAAGCACATATTTCCTGTGACCAAGTGAAATTAGAATCAGCCTTGCTATCTTCTGCTTTGTCCTCCAACTGCTGGTGTTTTGGCTACACATGCAGCTACAATCATATCTTGGGACCCAAAAACTTTGGTGCGATTAGAATTTGTGTTTCACATTTACTAAAGAATCACAAGGAAATAGTCTGCTATGCTTGGAGTTGATCTCGTGGGTGCCAACCGCCTCTTTCGACCCCCAATCACGGAATTGACGACCATTTTCCTGGTTGCATGTGCAAGGCCCAAGCTTTCACGTTGAACAAACCAAAAACAGTGAATCTTCTCTAGCACATTCCCTATGCACAATACATGTACAAGCTATTTCCAGCAGCACACGCAATGGAATTCTCAGTTGGGTGCCACGCAAGATGGAGTAACTTTGTTGAGAAGTCATTAGAATTCCCATTGCCATCGGCTCCTGCATTTTCACCCCCTGTGCAACATTTGCACAAGGAGAAGTAGGTCAATCTACTCTACCTATGTGACAGAAATAATCACATCTATGATACAAGAGACACTTACCTCTCCTCACAGCACGAGTCAAAGAGGTCAGCGTTCTTGTAGGCCTTGTTGGATTAGCAACCTGACGCCTATACGGTTTTCAATCCCAACAAACCAAGAAATAATTAGCCAGGTTTAGAAAACATAATTTATGTTAGGAGTGTGGGTCGGTCAACATTCTTGTGTCTATACCTACTACTAATTGGTCACTGTTCACCTATGTCGAGTATTTGGTAATCCCACCAACTTGGCATACGAATCATAAATTAAACATATAGAAGAAATCTAGGTAGCTCCAGAATAGCAGGAGAATAGGCAGTGGCATATTATTGAACTAAGTGAAGCATAAAATTATGTCGGATGCAAGGTGCTTATGAATTATGCACAAATTGGACTAGCCCATGTCCAAGTAGAGTATAACTCATTCATAACAATATAAACATAAAAAAAATCAGAAGATATGGCATACCTCATAGGGTTTCTGCTTGCTTCTAAAGTGGTTGCCTCAGTATTTCCAGGAGTACAACCAAAAACACGAAATAAATTACTACAATAGACCACAACAAGAAGAGTACAAGTTAGCATACATGAGTTACAAATTCAACAATGGCTAACACCTTTTATAGCTCATAATGATAATACCTGTAAGAGCCAGTAGCAAGACGATGACCATCCCCACTCAAACAACATTCAAATTTGTCAAAGATTGAATCGTTTTCATAAAGATCGCAAAGCTACAACAGATGAGATCAACACAGCATTAGAACATAAAAGGTCTTGGCGTTGCTACTTTGCTATCATTCGGATGAAAAAATTCACCTTAGGCCTTAAATGTTCATGAACTTGGAAAGTTGCTACTGGGCCTGAATCCATGCTGAGATCCCATAACTGAAGAAAGACAAAGGATATTGAACTAAAGATACAAGCAGCAAATCACTTTTTATCTAAGAAAGCAAACTGAAAACAAAAGGATCCACAACCCAGAAATTCCAATACTCATTTACTTCAATATATCATGCAGAAATGTTGGAATCAACAGCATGACATACAAAACTTACCAAGAAGATTTCAGATTTCCATGTTACTAGCCAGTCAGAGTGAAAATCAAAATTTACAATAAGCTATAGTTCACTTCTGCAAAGTCCAAAGAAAATGTTCTAACCCTGTATTTTAAAGGAACTTAGAAACGGAATAATAGTTGATGCAGACAACCATCAATTTAATGCAGCTTATCCATAACATAAAAAATGAAAGCAGTATGCCTCAAAGACCAGTGCAAGATGAACACGTCGAGTCGTCGACAAGATATTAGTATCAAATCAATAGTTTCATTTCTTCAGACAACTTTTCCATTCAATTTACACAAGAGAGCAAAAGGCCAGAAAGACTAAATGAGTAGATCATAGATAGATCAGTTACAAACCTTGAGAGTCATATAATCACGACTAAGAATATGCTGTCCATCCCTTGCAAACTTTATATCTGAAACGGATGCAATTATCTCCGTAAAAAAGGATTTGGATCCAGGTGCTTCATGCTCCTCAAATCTGTACAAGATGGTACCAGTGAATTAGAAGATAGTTTGTGCAAAGTTTAATTGAATAATTGAACTTGAAATGTTTGTAATCCTTCAAACTCTATTGAGAACTGCCCTCTAAACAAGGATAACTGTTACATCAGGAAGTGCAAGGGGTGATTACTAACAGCTTAGAATGGTTGTCACACAGTGCTGATTGCCGCAGGTCAATAAGCCTGATAGCGCCCTTTGAGCTACTATAGGCTAGTGTATTACAGTGAGTTGGATGGAACTCCGCACATGTAATCACCTCTGAAATTTCACAGATATAACAAGTGATGCATATTACCACAGGGAAAAGGAAGAGGAGTAAATAACTGACGTGACAGGAATCATATCAGACATTAAAAAATAATCACATACGGTCATTTAAAATTAACAACAAAGACCACAGGTATTGCACTATGAACTAAGAGAAAATATTGTGAAATCACAAATTCAAGATAAGATAGCTTTGTATCTGAGCAGCAACAGCTGATGCAGACTACTTTGTTTTTTATTTACTTATGGTTTCCTATACAGCAAGAACTACTATGAATCTGTATTTCTAGAAATCACATGAAAGCTGCAGACTATTAATCACAAGGAATTGCTAGCTAGGATGCCAACATAGCTACAGAGTGACAAATCATCAAGAATTTGGTAGGTGAAAGTATAGGAATTGCCTTTCATCCCATCTTCCTTATCCACAATCCATCAGAGAAATTTTGACCCCACTCAAAGATCTAATTGGTATATACTGATGCATGCTTGTTGATCCAAGTTCCAACAATAGGCTATACAGATGATTTATCTTTTCGGAAAAGAAAAGGGACTACGAAGAAAACTTGGAGGCCCTGCATAGAAGATAACTCCTGCAGCGCGGCAACGCTTGCAAAGGTCTATGATTTAAACAAAAGGTAAAATTACCTGATCATGTTTATGTTTACGCATCTTACCCTGCTAATAGAGAACTATATTTCGTCCACCAGTTAGATAACACTGCACGCTTAACATATAAATTAACCAAATAGTTTTTATTGGACTGGCAAGCTTACCAGTTAGATCCTCCATGTTTGCAGGCTTCACATCGACAATGTTAAAGCTCTGGCTGTTGATTTCCAAATTCCACAGATTAATTCGCAGATCATCTGCTGATATGAATGTCTCGCCATCACTTGAAGCAAAACAACATGAGAACAAGATATCAGCATAATGCACGTGCATTGTGTCATTCATAAATCAGCCGAGGCATATAAATATATTAGTTGCAGAAAGCCAATCATATCAAGTCATCCAAAGGACAAATGGAATTTAATATAGTGGCCCCCTGTTAACCATAACATTAATTTACCATATGAACATCCTTTGGTTGTGTCTGTAGACTCTAGACCAATACATAGAGTACATGCACATGGCACATCTGAAGGAAACCCTTCATAATAAGGAGTAATACAAACAGGTATAAACAGCTTATATATCATATATCTAGCAGTATCAACTTCTCAGACTTCTGGATTACATGCCAGATAGTACACATTACCCAAAGTGATGGCCAGTGTTGCCACAGGACAAGTTTATATGCTATACACATGGCATGTTTCTTAGGGTTAAATCATGATAACCTTTTACTACGTATTTCATGTCAAATTTTGACCATAGATTCAACTACCAAAATGTTCATGCATGTCACCAAAAATTATATCACTGAAAACTATGTTCAAATACGAATCCAACGATATAATTTTTGTTGACATGCATTAACATTTTGTTAGTTATATCTTTGGTCAAAATTTGACACAAATTACAAAGGGGGCCAATGAACCAGGATGGAGGTAGTAGCCCATATCACAATTTCTCAAGAAATGCACGAAACAGAAAGGTTAAATAGTGATCTCTTAGGCAAAACATAACTTATATCTTGCTTCTGCTGCTCTGTTAAACTAATATTTGACAACAAGACAGAGTGTACATTTGTTATGTACGTCGTACATGGCCTGCCGAGCACCAAGTTAGAGAAAGGGTCCCCATGATCTCTCAGTTCGGAAATTTATCTTTAAATTAGGAATATGTCTTTTAGCTTGGGCCGTAAGCCAATTAGAGATAATATCCATGATTTGTTACTTAGATTAGATTGTTAGGCCTCTACAAAAAGAGGAAGCCCTACAAGGAATAAAGCGAGCAAGAATTAGAAGAATAGTTATATCTTGCCTCCAGGGGTGAGAGCCTCTCCCTAGGCCTAGTATGCGACAACATTACCTACATGATGTAAATAATGTAAAAATAACAAGCGACCCAGGCATCAATAGTCATGCCCTAATGGCCAAGTATGGATTACTTTGTAAGATGACAGAACAACCCATAGAGGACATGGAGATGAAGAAAAAACATGACACAATATACTAGCCAGAATTTCAGAAGGAAAACTAAAGCACAACATGGTGAACATCTATGAAATGAAACTGTGCAACAATACTAAGAGGCAGGTGGTCAGCTCATAAGAAAAAATGATAAAGCAAGGTTAAAGCACCATGAAAAAGTATAATTTGTGTGTACACAATAGTCATGAGAACAATAAACTCTCGCTCGATAACACAGAGAAAGCTTAGGCAGCTTTCTAAATTGGGTAAGAATATGAGAAATACGGTGGGAGTAGTTTCCACATTAAACAGAGAAAAGAGACAGAAAATAGCAAGGGTAACAAAATAATAAGACCAAGTGAATGGGATATGTAAGCAATGTAAAGTCAAGAGCAAGTAAAACAAGTACACAGATTACAAAATCTTACAATTTGACCAGATATCTACTTCCAGAGGGAGTATAACTCAACAGGAAGCTAACCTATTATTTGAAATGGAATTGATATGGTAATCATGGGCGTGTGCATATACACGCCGGCATCTAGCAACAGGGTTTAACTCTTGGCCTGTAACCTGCAAACGAAGTAAATGAAACTTATCAGACTTGTTAATTGCAACTTACATACAATTTCCAGAAAGCTTACAAGTGTCTTATCATGAAAAAAGATACTGTGCTTATTTTAAATGCATGCATTACTGATGAATGTACAGAACTACAGATGTTGGATAAAGTGGGTTAAGTACAACTACCACAGGCAAACGCAATGATGCATATCCCCCAGGAGGGAATGGCAGATCGTTGTTTGCACAATTGTATGACTTTTCTGAGGATCCTCCATTAGGAAGACCTCTAGAGCTACTGGTACTCGAACTAGAAGTTGTCCCATTGTCTGCACCCTGGGAAGTATCCAAATTCATTACTGAAATTCGTTTCACTTTTTTGTCTAGCACCTGCAGATATATGACAAAGCAGTAAGGCACCAATATCACACAGACTGCCCTTGTATTTGGCAAGTGCAAATGAATTTTTTACATTAAAAAGCAAGCAATGGTATTGACAATTATTAACATTGTAAAGAAGAAATTGAATACTTCAATTGTATTCAGTTTCTTGTCTTGCAGCTGCAGATATAACAAAGCAGTAATGCATTTCACATTGATTGCCCATACATCTATACCAATATAAAAGGAGTGAGTTGCAGAGATCCAACATATCTCACACGGTCAACCACGTCTATCCAATGGTCTATGTTGACCTGGTGTTTAGCACTAAATGTGTTTAGCACCCTCCCCTGATTAATAGTATACTTAATATGAACATCAGCATCAACTAATTGATTATATACTACTCCCTCGGCTCCTAAATATAAGACCTTTTAGAGATTCTATACTACAAACTACATACGGATGTATATAGACATATTTTAGAGTATAGATTCACTCATTTTGCTCTGTATGTAGTCTATAGTGAAATCTCTAAAAGGTCTTATATTTAGGAACGGAGGGAGTACCTAATATCAACGTACAATTAAGATCTTGCCGATATTAGTGTCCGAGGCAATTAATATATTGCCTAATATCCACTCAGAAAAAACATTGCCTAATATTAACGTGCATTGCATGTACACGGTTACTAGTTCGACAAGTACCAATGAACTCTCTATACAAAAAGGCAAGCGATGGGATTGAGAATTATTAACAATGTAACGAAGAAATTGAATACTTCATTTGTATTTGTAAACCATCATAAGTACAAAACAATATTTATCTTGATCAAACGAGCCAGCATAAATGGAAAAAATAGACTTACTGTAAATCCACCCTAAGGTGCCCAACAGTATTTGGTACTCCCTCCGTCCCATAATATAAAACATTTTATTACATCCAATATACTCACATATTCGATGTAATAACATCTTATATTATGGGACGGAGGGAGTACATTAAGCAATGGATACATCTTCCAAGCATGACATGGCTAAAGAAACACTAGTGAAGGAAAAATCTCATGACCAGAAGAAATAAATCGAGCAAGCTTCTGATGATCAGTACTTGATTTATACATACCTTCCAGTACTTGATTGTTTTGTCATTTGTAGACAAGATAAAGAGTGCATTGTTGGCTGTTTGGCCCCACTTGATCTTGTTGATTTTCTCCTCTATTTCCAAACTCTTTAGGTAATCAAACTACATACATTACATATAAGATCAGGAAAAATCACATTGCAAGGATATTACTAAGCAATAGTTTCATTTAGAAGATAACATGCAATAGCAGTATAAATGATTTATGTTGCTTTTCTGCTGGCAAGCTTATCCTGCAACTAAAACTAAGAAATACTTTACAAAATGTGTATTGGTCATCAAGACATAAAAGGATTGCACACATTCTAAATGTGTATGATGACAATTTCCTATGTCTACCGTACAAAGTGGGGGAAACACATTACGCAGACATGGTATGATTTCATCCAAGTTCTGTCACAAACTTTTAACTCCAGTCTCTCTGGAGCATAAGATCTCCAGAGATTAACACAAAATGAAAACATGCAGTCAGATTGGATATTTCCTTGTAAAAAAAACTCCAAACTGCATGGGACCTAAGATGCTGGAGATATATAGAATATGGTAATTTACGGACAAGGACCCAAAGTAGCATACCTCAGGTTCATGACTCTGAAATTCAGTTTTATAGCGGAACTCAGGATGCCTGGGCACCAAATAATCTTGTCTCTCAAGCTCTGTCCGACTGGCATTCTGCATATATAGCTTTATTTTATGGGCACAATAGATTTAAGCAAGAAAGCAACAACACTTGGATGGTGTGGTACTTACAACCCTGGCATCAGTTCTTTCAAACAAAACTACACGTCCACCTCTATCTCCAGTGGCAAGATGATCACCAGATTTATCAAACTCGATTGCAGAGATGATGTCAACTGAAACAACAAATTTAGTAAAATATAAATATGACTTGGCAGACTACAGTAAACAAAGAAAATCATATTAAAGTCAATTGACACAACCGTCAAGTAAAATGAATGGAACCACACGTATCAGACAATTCAGATTGAAGAGATGAATTACCAATTGTATGTTAACTCTATACACAGATAGTAAATCTAGGACTAAGCATTCAAACAAGTTTATGTGTTTGGAACATTCCTATAAAGGAACCAAACATCATGGATGCTGCTGGGAAAAAATTATGCTTGGTTATCTTTTGGCAAGTGATCAATTTCTCCATCACTGCAAAGAATTGGAGTGTATTCTACAAAAAGAGCTCCTTAATAGCAGGTATTGGAAACATGTTAAACATGTACCAGGTAACTGGGTTAAATCAACAGGGCTGGATTCTGTAGGACTTCTAGTTTTGTGGTAGCAATTCGTTGAAAAGTGGAGCGAGAGTTTGTTTTGGTAACAATTAACCAGAATATCAGAACTGCATCATATTACGTACAAATGGGTTGTCTACAGATCCTTGGGCCACGCTTGGTTCATCGTTTCATGGATGATTACGGGTGTAAAACATCCAGGCGGAAAATGAATGCGTGCTTCTCGGAAACACCCGCTTGGCTGGTTGTTTAGATCCAGAAAAAACGGGCCGTTTTGTGCCTCCACCTGGAAAAATAATACACACCTTCCACGCACATTTTCTTTCCGTCCGGTTTTTACGGGTACCCAGTTTAATACGGATGGAAGTGGTTACAGGTGTAAAATGAATTCGGTGGAGAAACGACGAACCAAGCGCGGCCTTAGGTTCTGATAGTGATGTAAGGCTGCTCATAGAAAACTATGGCTAAAATTAGAGCAAGATGTACCAAACTGAACTGAACAGACTGCAACATTGACCTCAACGGAATGCATGTCAAAGACTGAAATTGTGTGTCATGTCTATATCTTGAAAATATAGGTACAATTTAGGATACCACTATGGTCAATTTTTAACAACCCTACAAATGGCAACATAGGGCCTATGTATGATATGTTACAAAAGCATAAAAAGGTATACATCGCCGTTCCGCAAAAGGCATAAAAAGGTAGAAGCTGTAACATTCTTTATGCTGTACAAACTAGATGTGCTTATGAACCCTGCATACCCCCGATGCCAAATGCTGAAGATATTATGGTATGGCTTAGTCGCAAAAGGACACCACACTCACTTACAGCTCAGAAGCACCCAGTACACATCGTTTGTGCCCAGTTCATCTGCCAAAGCTCGTAAATTTATTGTCCAGCCATCCCAAGGCCTAGAAAACAATAGCGCACCCACGATCCCCATATGTCATCAGTTCATCACACAAAAAGTTTTGGACTTTGAACACGCCACCCACATGCCATGCTGAGCATTCTTAGTTTCCTACCGTCAACACGACTCACCGGCATGGAGGCAACGATGCCTAACAACATTACCAGCTACCACGTCCAAAGCCTCCCTGTGACAAGAATCAATCCTACGAGAGGCACATCCAAGCAGCAAGGCCTACTGCATGAACTGACTGATTCCCGCACGTGACGAGGTTTAGCTAAGCACCCGACCGCCCGTAATAAATTGTTGGACATTTAGCCACGAACCGTACTAGATCGCCGAGAAACACGATGCAAGAAGTACAACGCCAGGAACCAAGCGCTTGGAACCCAAATCACGGCGAAGCCTCCGCCTCGATTCGCAAAGGGCGCCACCGCCCGAATCTAGGAGATCCCCGCATCCCTTGAGTGAAATGCGCGGCCTTCAGGGGTCGCGGCGGCGTCAAACCCCCACCAGCGAAACTGGGTAGATCTCGCGAGGCGCGACACGAGTAGCAAAAGCACGGGAGCTGCGGCCGCCTTACCTTCCTGCACGTCCTCGCCGGCACCGCGCTCGCCGAAGACCTGCGCGAACCGCCACTCTAGCGGCTGTGACGCCGCCGCCTCCGGGCGGTCGTCGGGGGACTTGGGGTCCATGAGCGCCGACGCCGTCACGACACCATGGAACGAGGATCTCGGCGGCGTCGGCGGGGTAGATCGGGAGGGGGAGGATGGTCGGTCCTGGGAGAATGGGGGAAGACGGCGACGGAGATCGAGGGGTAGAGACGAGGTGAGGTGCTGCAGCCAAATGATGTGGAGAGCGAGTTCCAGGCGGCCCCTGCGCCCCTGTATTGCTCGCGCTTTTCTGCTTTTCCTGTCTGCGGGGAGGAGGCATTTCGCGTTTGGTCCCCCAAAATGTACGAATTTGCCGTCCGGTTTTCCTCGTTACATGAAAACACTATAAGTCTATGCCCATGGCTTAGATTCGTTTTCCTACCCTGGCCCGCCGCCGGGAGCCGGGCGGCTAGGAGGCAATCTCCTTGATTGCCTTCTCCACCAGCGAGGGCGTTGGCCCCCTTTCCCGACTGCTGCTCCGGCGGCAAGAGGGAGGAGGACCCCATTCCTTCGTTTTGCAGTTAGAGTTTGGATTTATAGGTCGTGATGTGCCGTTGGGGTTGTGGGAGCGGCGCCCGGACGAATAAATCTGCCTCAACTTCACTCTCACATCAGCGGTGCCCTTCGTGGTGGCGTCTCAGAGTTGATGGCATCGTGTGTTTGTCGATCATTTAGATCGGCATCGTTAGGGTTCATGGATGGTGTCGGCGAGGCGGAGGCGGCGACTTCATAAGGTGTGTCTCTCCTTCTACTTTGTCCCCGTTGCTACGGCGTGGTCTCCGACGTCATGGTGGAGCAGGAAGGTTTTGTCATCCAGGAGTACGCAGACGGTTGTCTACGCAAGTGACAACTGGAAGATGGTGCATCTTGTGTTGGGTTTGTGGTTGGAGGCTGACAGTTTGGGTTTCCTCCTCCAATGTCGTAGTCGTGCGGGGGTGTCAGTTTTGAAGTTCGATGGCGTGTCCAAGGACCGTTTTCCCGGTCTGATTCTTTCAACGGCAATGGTTTTGCTTCAGACAAACTATTTTGGAGGTCCGTAAAGCTGCTCATCAGCGATGGAGCCGCGTCGAGCTCGAGTGGAGAGGTGATATGTCTTCTCTTTCTTAGTGAAGAGAGACAAACGCTGGTTTTTGCATAGGATTGTCCTATCTTTTCGGTCATGTGATGTCGATGTTTACATGGCTTGTAAGTGAATCTTTATTCTATTAATGAGACACATATTACTACGCAAAAGAAAAAAAAAGATGCCCATGGCTTATCTTTCTCTCCTTAATTCTAGCTTCACTACCTCCGTTCATCGAGCAAAGCGTGGCGCGTGAGGCCGCCGGTGGCCGCTCCACACAATGAGCTACAGTGTCATGTCTTGATCGTTGCAAATGGCTGCTAAATAGTTCCACACTCTAGGGACTATCGGGCAGTCCCCGACGGTCGAGGCGTAGTGGTGACTCCAAACGCTGTCATGTGGCTTGGTGCGCAAGCATGGCGGCTGTGACAAAGGTGGCTTCTTGATGGTGCTAGCGCAAGTTTGACCATTTTGCGCTAGCTGGTGTGTCGCGCTTGTTTCACATGTAAGGCGTTAAGTGCCTGAATACAAGTCAAAGGGCGTTGCCAAATAGGTGTCACGATCCTACCTGCTATTTATATTGGCATAAGTAAAAGGTGCTTCTAGAGCCCCTTATGTATTTTGGTGGCTATCACCAAAACAATTAAGGACACTAAAATTTATGTCGGGTTTATTTTAAATCCAACACTATGTTAGGTGAAAACAAAGGATGGTGACCCCTCGAAATGAGAAAAAACAAAGGTCACGTTGAATTTTTTTAACTATTAGCATGTTTCTCAATTGGCGGATGTGATCTTGGATCGAGCGTGGATGAGGATCAGGGCGTAGTTGGGATCCGCAAGAAACTTCTTCCTCAGGGAAGAAACTTCTTCCTCGGGGGCTGACGATAATGCTAGCTCCCACGATGAACTTTCTTGTGTGCCTTGGGCTTCTCCTATTGTGAATCCTCCAACGGATCATGGATAGTGCAGCAGCGAAAGCCACAACTAGCCACAGTGGTTGGAGTGTTCTTGACAAAGTGGAGGTGATCACCGGTGCTAATAAGTTTTACCGGTTCGATGGGCATCGCTTCCAGTGTTGTGTTCGCCTCTTCTTCCTCCTCCTCTTCATCTTCGAAGGTCATCTCATCTGGTTCCTCCTTTGATGGAGAATCGCCGCTCTCAATGTGACGTGCCCTCTCCCTCTTCGAGCCACGAGGTGAATCGTGGCCTTCAAATCCATGGTCCTCCTCCTCCTAGGAAGAGGTTTGCCTCTCATCCCATGAATGAGCCATGTCTTCTCTGCACACAAACTTAAAGCGGTCTAATGAGACTGGTTTTGTTGTTTGTGAGGAGGAGGGGGGCCATGGAGCAGTATATAGAGGGTTAATGAAAGTGCAATCATGCCACTAATCATATTTTCATGTTGATGACAATATACGTATAGGGGACTAATCATGTGTGCCAAGTATATCACATGTTTTAGTCTTCGTGGAATCATGTGTGTGGATTGTGGACCACATATTTCTGTATTGCTCAAGAATGAAGAAACAAAGATAAATAACTTAGGATATTTTTTGGTTTGTTCTTATATAGGGATCGTGCACTATTAAGAGGGGATCATCGGGACTCGTGAAAGATTTGCTCAAAACCCATGGTTTTTCAAAGCCTTCCACTCACATCATACAACCATGTCACACATCCACCCACAGTACATCTGTGGGAGGTTTCCCCAAAGAGACTTACTTCTTATGTTTCGGGAAAACCACTTGGTCTCTGGCTCACCGGATGATGAGGACATCAATACCATTGTTACACCCACAGCCCCTGCTGCTATACATACTGGACCAATTACTAGAGCTCGCGCACGCCAATTAAATTACCAGGTACTTTCATTTCTTGGTAATGATTCTAATGTTCATGAGAATATGATGCTGCCTAAATTGGATACATTTGTTTTGCTTACAAATGAAGGGCCTAGCTTTGAGAAGGATGAACATTGGAGCAAGAACAAGCATGGAGATGATGGCATGCGCAAGGGGAACAAGAACGGAGTTACAAGTGATGATTTCAGGACGTGGAAGCCACCATAATGAGTGCATGAAGTCTTGGACGAAATATACAAGATGCTACTTCATAATTTTCGTCCAGAGGCTATTCTAGGTGTTGCGTCACCTTATTATTGGGCCAGGCCCATGCAATTTCGAAATACTTGATTATAGGCTATTTTTAGAGTCTGTATGTGCGGGGAAACAAGAGTTAGGGTTGGTTTCGGACCCCTCCCTCAAGGGCCACGAAATTCCCCCCTCTCCCTCCATATATACAACCCTTAGGGCGTCGTTTAGACTTTGGGTTTTGTTTAGATTAAAGTTCACCATAGCTGCAACTTCGCGTACTTCGTTTGTGTTCAACGACCAGACAAAGGCGTCACAGAACCCCACCTTGATCAATAAAGCTTTCATCTTATATTCGCAATATCCAGATTGCAATCTCAGTTTCTTGCTTGATCTTCGTTTGCTCGTAGGAAACAGACCCTCGTGGTCAGGTTGATCGTGCTTCGGCGTGGTCAATAACCTCTTGGAGTTGGTTTAGCGATTGCTAAGGCGCGACGTCCTCGCATGTTCGTAGTCGGATCGTCAAAGTCGACTTCCACCAAAGCGATATCCATCATCTCATCGAAAGACGAGACACCTTTGCCTCTATCACCGGATGTCCGGCATTTACCGAACGCCCGGTCACATACTGCTCACTGGATGTCCGACATTTATCAAAAACCCGGTGTATCTTCAACAGAAGCAAACTAACGGATTTTCGGTCCCACTAATACGTCTCCAACGTATCTATAATTTTTTACTATTTCGTGCTGTTTTATTATCAATCTTGGATGTTTTATAATCATTATATAGTCATTTTATATCATTTTTTGGTACTAACCTATTGACATAGTGCCAAGTGCTAGTTGCTATTTTTCTGCATGTTTTTTACATCGCAGGAAATCAATATCAGAAGAGGTCCAAATACCATGCCAATTTACGATGATTTTTTATGGTCTAGAAGGAACACAACGGGCCCTGGTTGCACCTGGGGGAGTCCTGAGGAGGGGACAACCCACCTGGGCGCGCCATGAGGCACAAGCGCGCCCAGGTGGGTTGTGCCCACCTCGGGTGCCCCCTGGACCGACTCTTTGCTCTATAAATACCCCAATATTCTAGAAACCCTAGGGGAGTCGATGGAATTTTCATATAGCCGTCGCAGAGTCCAAAACACTGAGATCCGATCTAGACACCATCACAGAGAGGTACGCCACTTCCATTGGTGCCTCTCCGATGATGCGTGAGTAGTTATTTGTAGACCTTCGGGTCCGTAGTTAGTAGCTAGATGGCTTCCTCTCTCTCTCTCTCTCTCTCTCTCTCTCTCTCTCTCTCTTGATTATCAATACAATGGTCTCTTGGAGATCCATATGATGTAAGTCCTTTTTGCGGTGTGTTTGTTGGGATCTGATGAACTTCGAGTTTATGATCACTTATATCTTTTTATATCCATGAAAGTTATTTGAGTTCTTTGATCTCTTATATGTGTGATCTCTTATAGCCTCGTATTTCTTCTCCGATATTTGGGTTTTGTTTGGCCGACTTGATCTATTTATCTTGCAATGGGAAGAGGTGCCCCGTAGTGGGTTCGGTCTTATGGTGCTTGATCCCAGTGACAGAAAGGGAACCGACACGTATGTATCGTTGCTACTAAGGATAAAAAGACGAGATCTATATCTGCTGCAATAGATAAACGGATCTTGTCTACATCATGTCATCATTCTTATTGCATTACTCTGTTTTTTCATGAACTTAATACACTAGATGCATGCTGGATAGCGGTCGATGTGTGGAATAATGTCGGTGTACAAAAGTAGGGGCTCTTCTTTTGACCCCTTTACTTGTGCATGGGCAGTCAGAACCTCCCGCCACGGCCACACATAAACAGGGCAAGAAAGGGAAGCCGGAGAAAAGCCGAAGCCACAAGGAAAACAGGGCAATGACAAGAACCAAGGCCACGAAGATCACATGGACGAAGCAGGTTTCCCTGGCAAGGACTCTTGCCAGAGGAGCCTCAGCGGCCCCATCAAGACCCTTGCCAGGTGAGCCCGCCCCCACCAGCCGAGCAAGCCACCTTTGAGCCCACCAACACTAGACGAATGCGTTGTGATAGGGCTCGGGAGGCACCTCCGTGGTGGCATGTAGATCTTTGTGAAGACATAGAATGCTCAAGATCAAAAGAGGACAGGAAGGCAGCTATCCTCACCGAAGGAACCCACAAGACCCCCGGTAAGATCCTTGCCGGGGAAGCCAGCGCGCCACGGCAAGACCCTTGCCGGGCCACCCGGCAAGACCCTCGCCAAGCGCACCGGCAGGGCCATTGTCAGGCCCGAGCCAGCCAAGTCTTCACCACCGTTCGCATGCAGCTGCCGACCCAGCTAGCTGGGCAGGCACCTGCATGGCAACATGCAGCTCTTCGTGGAGGCTCCACCACTGCGCACCTCAGTTGCCTGCCTGCCTACATGGCACCGCATGCATCGCTGGCCAGGGCGCGTGTCGAAGCAGGGGGGAGCGGCGATGGACGGGACGGGCCTCGCCCCCGTCCCCGATAAAGCGAAGGGACACCTAAGCCTCGCATTAAATGCGCTTTGTCCTGTAATACCAGCGATAAGCTCGCAACACTATAGCACTTTCCACCTCCCGTGTGCCACTGTGGCAGCCCCTTTCGCCTATAAATGGAGGCCCATGACACACGGAAGGAGGATTCGGCTCTTTCGAACCTCACAGCACCCAGAGCTAGTTCAAGAGCTCAAGAACACTAAATACTCCACCAAAGCAGGATCGTAGGGTTTTACGCATCTTTCCGGCCCGAACCTGGGTAAATCCCTTTGTGTCGCCTGTTAGTTCTGCTCTTCTCACGATCCCCGCGCCCCGCAACCGTAGAAGGGATTCCAGTGATCCCACGGGTGTTGTTTCCCACCGACATCTTTGGCGCGCCAGGTAGGGGCGCAATTGTGAGAATCCGGTCTAGCAGTTGACCTAGTTGTTCTTCATTGCCATGGCTCCTAAGAAGAAGAAGACCACGACGATCGGTTTGTCCGGGACCGGGTTGGTACCGCCGCGGACCGGTAGCGGGCCAGTCGTAGAGAGAACCCATGGCGCGGCCCGCGAGCATCTACATCACCCCGATGGTCCCGGCCTGATGAGTGGCGTCGTTCGCACGCTAGGCGGCGAGCCACTAGTCGCGGGCTCCGGAGGTGGAGTCGAGCCCCCCACAGGCGGCACGGGGCCCTCTAGGGGCGCCGCCGTCCCGCCGGGCGGCGGCACGGTGGCCTCCAAGGCGCCAACACCGGCGCCCACGGCGCGCTCCTCTCAGGTCGTGCGTGATGAGCAGCGTCACCCTGCCGGTGACCTGCGCGCCGCCCTGGGAAGAGTCCCGTTCGTCCATCACATGAAGAAGAGGGCCAGCATGCGTGTCGAGGTGCTGATGGAGGTGGCGAACGACTGCGGAGCCGTGACGCAGCTCCTTCTAATGTGGTTAGGAGTCGAGGCGCACCGCGGTCCACCCAGCTTTCTCTGCCACCCACGCCAGCGGAAGCCCTAGCGCGCGCAGCTGCTCCTTGATTTTCCTCCTGCCACGGAGAAACTTGACGAATGGAGGACCACCGTCTGAAGCCTCATCGGCATCGCCAACAACGATGGGTTGCGGCCGGCGGGACCTGTCGGCCGTCGCCCCGCCGGGCTGCCGCGTGCTAGCGGAGGCCATGCCGGTGGCGACGCAGCCACGGTGTACTCCCCACCTCCATCCCGACCGCCCCGGGCATTGGCCCGTCACGGTGACGCTGGTGATGATATCTCCATCGCGTCGTCTGACCCGCGAACCAACCGCGATCAGCGCCCAAGTCCTTCGGGAGCGGGCTCATGAGGATGCTCGAACTACGATCGAGCGCCGACGTGACGCGCGCCACCAGTCGGACAGGCAGGCAGGGCCCACTACGGACCACCCAGCGCCGGGAGGCTATGGTGGCCTACCCTACGAGGTGGGTTGTCCAGCTTTCAGCCGTGAGCTGCGGCAGTTCCAGTGGCCCTCCCATCGTACATTTAAGCCCGACGTTGGCGAGAAGTACAACGGCATGACTCACCCGTCAGAATTCCTCAGCATCTACACCATCGCGATGCAAGCTGCTGGGCCCGCGACGATAAGGTGCTTGCCAACTACTTCCCGTTGGCACTCAAGCCTAATGTTATGTCATGGTTGATGCACTTGCCGGCGGATTCCATTTCTTCTTGGACGGATCTGTGTCATGAGTTTGTTGGCGCCTTTACCGGAGGTCACCAAGCTCATGGCCAGGTGAGTGATTTGCACATCATACCCCAGAAGGAAGGAGAAAACCTATGCAAGTACATCCAAAGGTTCAGCCGAGTGTAGTACAACATCCCCGACGTTCATCCTGCCACCTTGATCAGTGTGTTCCATCAGAACGTGCGCAATCACAAGATGCATGAAGAGTTGGTGATGAACAAGGTTAAGGACGTGGACAAGCTCTATGTTCTGGCCGATCTATGCGCCCGTGCTGAGGAGGGAAGGAAGTACCCCGGCTAAGACGCCGATGCGGAAACCGACTCTACGGATGACACCGCCACCCCTGCGAAGAAGGGTCGGCACCGTAACAGGAAGCGCAGGAGCAAGACCGTGCTTGCCGTCGAGGGATCCGACGATACTGGCACCACCAAGAAACCCAAGGCAAGTGACCCCGGCAAGGAGGTTGCCGGGTGTGCCGCTTGCCGGGCCTTGGCGGCCGCCGATAAGCCAGGAGGCTCCGACAAGCAGTATTGCAAGATCCACCGCACCAAGGGCCATGATCTCCAAAACTGCCGGCAGGTAGAGCTGCTCGCCGAGAAGTAGAAAGCCGAGTATGAATGGCGGGACAAGGAGAGCAGCACACATCCCACCGAGCAGCTCGATGAGTTTCAAAAAGCCACAGAGGCCATGTGCGTCGATGGTGGCGCCTCGCTGCACACATCCCACCGCCAACTCAAGCAGTGGGCACGTGAGATCACAGCGGTGGAGCCATCGTTTGACGCACGGAAGCCACTGAAATGGTCTAGCACGCCCATTATCTTCGACACCGAGAACCTCCCTGACCGCACCACTGCGGTCGGGTGCTTGCCGTTGTTGGTTTCACGAACAATCCGCAACCTCAAGGTGACAAAGATGTTGGTTGATGGCGGGGCCGGCCTAAACTTGATCTCGCCCGTTGTGGTCAGAAGGCTACAGATCCCTGATGGAGACCTCGAGGAGACATGTACGTTCCAAGGGGTTAACCCGGGGAGGAGCCAGCCAAAGGGAAAGATCACGCTGCTCGTGACATTCGGAGGCGAGATGAACCACAGGACGGAGAGGATTGTTTTCGACGTAGCCGAGATCCCCTTGCCTTACAACGGGATCCTCGGCCGCCCGAGGCTAGCCAAGTTCATGGCGGCTTCACACTATGCCTACAACATGCTGAAGATGCCCGAGCCGATGAACATCATCAGCATCCCCTCCGACAAGAAAGATGCGCTAATCTGCGCCGACCAACTCTACCGGGAAGTAGTTGCAGCAGCTGCCGCTAAGGCACCTGCTCCTGCCAACGGAGCCCCGGGAGAGAAGAAGACCGGCGAGACCCCTCGCACCCACTCCGACAAGCACACCTCTTTGGGGTGTTGTGCTTCCATTGAGAACGTGCCAGAGAGCTCCGCCGGCAAGAGCAAGAAGTCTAGAGCTACACCACCAGAGACCAAAAAGGTGTCCGTCAAGGAGGACGACACGGGGGGAGTGTTCACCATAAGCTCCACCCTTGATAGCAAATAGGAAAGCGAGCTCGTCGCCTTCCTGCGGGCGAATGTCGATGTGTTTGCATGGCAAGCCTCTGATATCCCCGACGTTCCCAGGGAGGTGATTGAGCACCACCTTACTGTCTGTCCTCATGCGCGGCCCGTCAAGAAGGAGGTCAGGAAGCAAGCTCTGGAGAGGCAGGAGTTCATCACGGAGGAAATTAGAAAGCTAGAGGCGGCAGGGTTGGTGAGAGGAGTACTCCATCCGACGTGGTTTGCCAATCCGGTAGTGGTGCGCAAGGCAAATGAGAAGTGGAGGCTCTGTATTGACTACACAGACATCAATAAGGCATGTCCAAAGGATCCCTTCCCATTACCGTGCACCGACCAGATTGTTGACTTCACGGCTAGATGTGACATGTTATCATTCCTTGACGCCTACTCGGGATACCACCAGATCTTCATGACGAAAGAAGACGAGGAAAAGACAGCGTTCATCACCCCATGTGGTATGTATTGCTTTTTACGGATGCCTTTCGGGTTGAAGAGTGCTGGCTCAACCTTTGCAAGAGCAGTCCAAATTGGTTTTGAGCCCCAGCTACATAGAAATATGGAAGCTTACATGGATGACATAGTGGTCAAGACCAAGGACAAAAGCAACCCTTGTGCAAGATCTGGAGGAAACATTTGCAAACCTGCGCAAGATCAACCTCAAATTGAACCCTGAGAAGTGCGTCTTCGGCGTCCCGTCCGGCAAGCTTCTCGGGTTCTTTGTGTCCCAACGCGGGATTGAAGCAAACCCAGATAAGATCAAAGCCATCGAGCAGATCGAGGCACCCAAACAGATCAAGGACGTGTGTCGGCTCACTGGCTGCGTTGCTGCCATGAGCCGGTTCATCTCCAAGTCCGCAGAGCGTGCCCTTCCTTTTTTCAAGATCTTGAAGAAGGCAGGGCCGGTAGAGTGGACCCCGGAGGCAGAGGCAACACTGCAAGATTTGAAGAAATACCTCTCCTCTACCCCAGTGCTGGTTGCGCCCAAACCACAAGAACCGTTGCTGCTTTACCTAGCGGCAACAAATCAGGTGGTTAGTGCCGCACTAGTGGCGTAGAGGGAGGTTGATGAGGAGGCAGCAGCAGCGGCAGAGTTAATGGTTGGCAGGCCGGAACCCTCCCAGGCAGGGCTCAGTCCCGGCAAGACTGAGTTCCCGGCAAGGCTCGGTCCCGGCAAGACTAGCGCTAGTACGATAGGACCCATGCGGTCGGGTGAAGAGGCGCAGAAGAAGAAAATGGTACAACACCCAGTTTACTTCGTCAGCTCCCTCTTGCAAGGGGCTAGGTCGAGGTACTCAGGTGCGCAAAAGCTGCTCTTCGGCCTCCTTATGGCTTCGAGGAAGCTGCGCCATTACTTCCAAGCGCATGAGATCACAGTGGTCACCCACCTCCCGTTGCAACGGATACTGCATAACCCAGATGCAATGGGGAGAATCGTGGAATGGGCCCTGGAGCTATCAAGTTTCGGTTTGAAGTTTGAAAGATGATTCAGAGCAGAGTCTTGGTGGAGTTTGTTGCGGAATGGACCTCGACGCCTGACGAAGAGGTACAGGAGACCGCTCTCCCCGGTGAGGAAACGAGCCGCAACTGGATCATGTACTTTGATGGTGCCTTCTCACTGCAAGGCATCGGTGCTGGTGTATTGCTTGTCGCACCCACCGAGAACACCTCAAGTATGTCATCCAGATGCACTTCCCCCGGGAGATGTCGACCAACAACACCGCCGAGTATGAGGGTTTGCTTGCCGGTCTCAGGATCGCGACAGACCTCGGAGTTAAGAAGCTCATTGTCAGGGGTGACTCACAGCTCGTCGTCAGGCAGATCAACAAAGATTATCAAAGCCAGTTGATGGAAGCTTACGTAGATGATGTGAGGAAACTGGAGGAGCGCTTTGATGGTATACAGGCGGAGCATGTCCCTCGGGCGGAGAACGACATCGCCGACTACCTGTCAAAGCGCGCTGCCCTCAAGCTACCTGTGGAACCATACTTTTGTGCTTCAGTTGACCCAACCATCCGTTGAGCCGTCGACCGGGCAGAACAAGCGGAGGAAGCTAGGCCCCGACAAGTACTTCCCCACCGAGCTCCCTGGAGCCGCCGGCGAAGATGTTGCCGTGGATGCCGATCCTGCTGCAGGGCAACCGACTCCGACAGGACCTCAGGTCGTAGCCGTGGAGGCGGCCGCTCCCGTGGCGGAAGAGATGCCTTTGGTCCTTGTCGTCGAGCCACAGGCTCCGGCATGGGCACAGCACACCGTCCAATTCCTTCAGCAAGGAGAGCTTCCTGAGGAGCGGGAAGAGGCAGAAATAGTAGCCCGCCGGTCTGCTCTGTACCAATTCGTTGAAAATGTATTGTACAGAAGAAGACCGAATATGGTGAAATTGATGTGCATCTCCCGGGAGGAAGGACTAAAGCTGTTGGCAGAGATACATGGAGGCATATGTGGCTCCCACATAGGGTCGAGGGCCCTTGCCGGCAAGGCTTTCCAGCAAGGTTTCTTCTAGCCCACCACCCTCCAGGATGCGACGACACTAGTAACCAGGTGTGAAGTGTGCCAGTTCCATTCAAAGAAGCTCCATCAACCAGCTCAAGCCCTTCAAACTATTCCTCTGTCCTGGCCCTTCTCGGTCTGGGGGCTCGACATATTGGGCCCTTTCCCCCGTGCTGTCGGGGGCTTTGAATACTTGTACGTTGCAATCGACAAGTTCACAAAGTGGCCAGAGGTGGAAGCAGTGAGGAAGGTGGTAGCGCAGTCAGCCATCAAGTTCTTCAAGGGGCTAGTGTGTCGTTTCGGGGTACCCAACAGGATCATCACCGACAACGGCACACAGTTCACAAGCCATGCCTTCATGCAATACATTGAAGATCTTAGCAGCAGGGTCTGTTTTGCCTCCGTGGCACACCCACGAAGCAACGGCCAAGCGGAGAGAGCAAATGCTGAAGTCCTACGAGTCTTAAGGACAAAGACTTTTGACAGGCTGCGCGAGAGTGGAAGGTGCTAGATTGATGAGTTGTCGGCAGTTCTTTGGTGTTGGTGTACTAGAGTAGGGGTACCCTAGTATCCCGAACTTGTGCACGGGCAGTTGCAGCGCCCCGCGGCAAGGCTTGCCATGTGACCGCCAAGGTCCTCCGTGGTTCCTCTGGAGCCATTCAAGAACAAAGTATTCAAGCCAAGGAGACAAGGCCCAGGCAAGAGGAGCTTGCCGGGAAGGCCAACCGAGGCATCTCAAGGAACTTGCCGCGACGCGCCACGCGTCCCGGCAAGGCCCGGTGAGCGACAAGCTTCCGGACGCGACAAGACAACGACCGCGGCAAGGCGCTTGCCGCGGAAAGCGGCCACTCTGTGCCCACGCTCCAGCGCATCCACCAACGTGTCGCCATGAGGCCTTTCCAGGCATGCGTAGCGGGAGGCTGTGCAGCCAGCGGTGCACGGTGGCAAGCGGTGCTGACAAGATCGCCATCATGGCAAGCGGTGACGTCCCTGACGGTCCTTTTCTGCACTGTTTGGGCGACGCAGACGGGCATTTAATGCCTTTGTCCCCTGCCGTCAGGGTTAGGTAGGATGCACTGTACAGGTAGCTGTACCAACCACCTCTCTTTTTACATTTGTACCCTTGTTTACGTTGCCACCTGTCGGTGACCCCTTGAGCGTATAAAAGGAGGCCCATGCGCAACGTAGAGGGGGTTCGGCTCAGTTCGAAGCCAGAAAACACTCACGCTCGGTCTCGTTAGCTGCTCACGTGTACTATAGCTCTCAGTGCTCCCGAGCAAGAACACAATACAATCAGACAAGCAGCAGTAGGAGTGTTATCTCTCCGGAGAGCTCCGAAGCTGGGTAAACTGCTCGTGTTCTTCGCCTCGATCTGCTCTTCGTGCGACCTCTGCCCCCCGCCGAACCGAAAGGGGCTCGGTCCGCCGGCCCCATAGGTGTTCGTGGATCAGTTTCCCCAACATCTTTGGCGCGCCAGGTAGGGGGCGTCGAGGTTGCGTGAACCTGATCCGGCGTTCACACGAGCTAGATCTTCGTTTTCTTCATCGACATGCCACCGAAGAAGAAGGCTTCGGCGGCAGATGTTCCGTCCGCGTCGATCCCACCACCACCGGAGCAAACGAGCGGTGGGGTAGACGCCGGCGGAAGAACGGACATCGACCAGGGAGCTCACGACGCTGCCAGGTCCAAGGGCAAGGCCGCGCAGACCACGGCGTCCGTGCATGTACCGCGCCCATCTCAGGAGGCGCAGGACCGACAACATCATGGTATTCGCAGTACCATACGTTTGTTGGACCAAGATCAAGCTGGTGGATCCCGGGGCGCTCAAGACCAGCATGCACGCCAACGTGCCAGCACGAGCGAGACACGGTCGCCCGGACGGGATACTGCTCCTTCTAACATAGTTAGAAGTCCGAGCATATCCCGCTCCTCGCGCCGTCTGCCACTGCCGCCCACCACTCCAGCAGAAGCTTTGGCGCGAGCTCAACTGCTCCTGGATTACCCTCCAACGTCAGACAAGATCGATGAATGGAGGGCCACCATTCAGAGTCTCATCGGCTACGCCAACGGCGACACTCCGCGGCAGCCGGGTACATCGCTGCCGCGGCAGGACTGCCAGACACGAGCCGGTGGTGACGAAACCGGTGGGGGTGCAACCATCAGGCACTCTCCACCCTGAAGGCCAAGATCGCTGACTCACCGGATCAACCTCGACAGCGACTCCATCGCATCGTCAGATCCACGAGCCCGTCGCGATCAGCTCCAAGTTCTTCACGAACGACAGCAAGAAGACGCTCGAACCCGCATCGAGCGCCGGAGAGAAGCGCGGCGTCAATCAGACCAGCGCGCTGGGCCCTCTGTCGACTTGCATGCGCCAGGGGAACCAGGCGACTTGCCGTACGCGGTAGGTTGCCCTGCGTTCACTCGTGAGCTGCGGCAAGTCCAGTGGCCTAGCACAAAGAATTTCAAGCCAGACGTACCAGAGAAGTACGACGGCAAGACGCATCCATCGGAGTTCCTCAGCATCTACACCATCGCGGTGCAAGCTGCCGGGGGCCGGGACAACAGGATCTTGGCCAACTACTTCCCGCTGGTGCTCAAGCCCAATGTCAGATCCTGGCTCATGCACTTGCCGGACAACTCCATATCCTCTTGGGCGGATCTATGCCATCAGTTTGTCGGCGCCTTTACAGGCGGCCACAAGCCTCATGGCCAAGAGAGTGACCTTCATCTGCTCGCCCAGAAGGAAGGAGAGCCCCTGTGCAAGTACATTCAGAGATTCAGCCGTGTACAGCACAACATCCCAGATGTCCACCCTGCCACGGTAATCAGCGTGTTCCATCAGAACGTGCGAAACCGCAGGATGCGGGAGGAGATGGCGATGTGCAAGATCAGGGACGTCAGTGAGCTATATGCCCTGGCCAACAAGTGTGCACGTGCTGAGGAAGGGAGGAAACTCCTCGGAGAAAACACGGGAGCAGGAGGATCTGATAGTGAGGAAACTGCCCCGGCAAGGAAGAACCGGCGACGGAACAACAGGAAGAAGAAAGGCAAAGAGGTGCTAGTTGTTGAGCAGTCCGGCAACGGGGGTGGCACCAACAAAGCCAAAGCTGGTAGCTCCGGCAAGGAGGTTGCCGCAGACACCAACTACCAGACTGTGGCGGTCACCAACAAGCAAGATGGCAACGACAAGCAGTATTGCAAGATCCACCGCACTAAGGGCCATGATCTCCAGAGCTGCAAGAAGGTCGAGCAGCTTGTTGAGCAGCAGAAGGCTGAATACGAGCAACGCGACAAGAGAAGGCCCAGGAAGGTGCTGGAGGGGCTGGCAAGAAACGTCCCGGCTGAGGAGGACGCCGCGGCAAGGCCAAGCAGCGGCAAGGAGACAGACCTCCCCGCGGCCGCGACAAGGATGAAGATGACGACGACGATGAAGACATGGATGATGATGAGACCGATGAGTAGGAGTTCCAGAAAGCCACAGAGGTCCTGTGCGTTGACGGTGGTGCCTCTCTACATACTTCACACCGCCAGCTCAAGCAGTGGGTGCGGGAAGTTAATGCAGCAGAACCACCCGTCGAGTCACGCAAACCTCTGAAATGGTCCAGCACGCCTATCATCTTTGATATTGAGGACCACCCTGATCGCATAACTGCGGTCAGGTGCTTGCCGATGTTGGTTTCACCAACTATCCGCAACCTCAAGGTCACTAAGATGCTAGTTGAGGGCGGGGCCGGCTTGAATCTGATCTCCTCCGCGGTACTCCAGAAACTCCAGATCCCTGACAGCGAGCTCGAAGAGACTGGCACATTCCAAGGAATTAATCCGGGAAGGAGCAAGCCGAAGGGAAAGATCACGTTGCTAGTAACATTTGGCAGCAAGTTGAACTTCAGAACTGAGAGGGTCACTTTTGACGTTGCTGATTTTCCATTGCCATACAATGGGATACTCGGTCATCCAGCACTCGCCAAATTCATGGCAGCCTCTCATTATGCATACAACATACTGAAGATGCCTGGCCCGATAAGTGTCATCTCTGTCCCTGGCGACAAGAAGGATGCCCTTATCTGTGCTGACAAGATCTATCGGGAAGCAGCAGCCGCAACAGATCGCAAATCACTTGCCGCTGAAGCTCCCGGGGGGAAGAAGAAGACCAAGTCCGGCAAGAGTTCTGATGCCCACTCCGGCAAGCGCACCTCTTCGGAGTGCTGCGCTACCGTCGAGGACGCACCATCGAGCTCCACCGGCAAGCGTAAGAAGGCAATGGCAGCTCCACCAGAGACCAAGAAGGTGTCCGCCAAGGAGGACGGCACTGGTGGTACCTTCACCATCAGTGCCACTCTCGATCCCAAATAGGAAAGCGCGCTCGTTGCTTTCCTGCGGGCGAACGTCGACGTGTTTGCATGGCAACCGTCTGACATCCCCGGTGTTCCCAAGAAAGTAATTGAGCACCACCTTGCCATCTGCCCTCATGCGCGGCCCGTCAAGCAGAAAGTCAGGAAACAGGCAGTAGAGCGCCAAGAATTCATCGCAGAAGAAATCAAGAAATTGGAAGCAGCATGCCTTGTCAGAGGAGTGCTCCATCCTACGTGGTTGGCCAATCCTGTTGTCGTGCGCAAGGCTAACGGAAAATGGAGGCTTTGTATCAACTTCACTGATGTCAATAAAGCTTGTCCCAAAGACCCATTTCCCTTGCCGCGCATCGATCAGATTGTTGACTCCACGACTGGATGTGATTTGCTCTCATTTCTTGATGCATACTCAGGATATCATCAGATCTTCATGGCAGAAGAGGATGAGGAGAAGACCGCATTCATCACCCCGTGTGGCACATATTGTTTCGTACGGATGCCTTTCGGTTTGAAGAATGCTGGTTCAACATTCACAAGGGTAGTCCATCATGCTTTTGAGCCGCAAATGCACAGAAATGTGGAAGCCTACATGGATGACATAGTGGTCAAGAGCAAGGACAGGGCGACCCTGATTCAAGATTTAGACGAAACCTTTGCAAATCTGTGCAAGATCAACCTCAAGCTTAACCCCGAGAAGTGTGTGTTTGGAGTCCCCTCCGGCAAGCTTCTCGGGTTCTTCGTGTCTCAGCGGGGAATTGAAGCCAATCCCGACAAGATCAAGGCCATTGAGCAGATTGAAGCACCAAAGCGCGTCAAGGATGTACGAAGGCTTGCCGGTTGCGTGGCTGCTCTCAGCAGGTTTATCTCTAGATCTGCTGAGCGCGCCCTGCCATTTTTCAAAATATTGAAAAAGGCAGGTCCAATGAAATGGACTCCGGAGGCGGAGGCTGCGCTGCAGGACTTGAAGAGATACCTGTCCTCCACTCCAACACTTGTCACACCTAAGCCACAAGAGAAGTTGCTGCTATATATAGCGGCAACCAATCAAGTGGTTAGTGCTACGTTAGTGGCGGAGAGGGAGGCAGATGATGAGCCAACAACCACGGCAGATGCATCCAGCGACAAGCAGGGGGCTTCGCCGTCAAGCTCTGGTCCCGACAAGGATGGATCTGCACAGGCGTGTGAGAAGATGCAGAAAAGGATGGTGCAGCGCCTAGTTTACTTCGTCAGTTCCCTTCTGCAGGGAGCTAGGTCAAGGTACTCTGGTGTGCAGAAGTTGCTTTTCGGCCTTCTTATGGCCTCGAGAAAGCTGCGCCATTACTTCCAAGCACATGAGATCACAGTCGTCACTCGTTTTCCGCTGAAGAGGATACTGCAAAATCCAGAAGCAACAGGCAGGATTGTCGAGTGGGCACTGGAACTGTCAAGCTTTGGCCTAAAGTTTGAGAGCACTTCAACTATCCAAAGCAGAGCATTGGCGGAGTTCATAGCAGAATGGACACCAACACAAGATGAAGAAATTCCAGAAACGAGCATCCCCGTCAAGGAAGCAAGCAAAGAGTGGCTGATGTACTTTGACGGTGCCTTCTCGCTGCAAGGCGCCGGTGCGGGCGTGCTGCTTGTCGCACCCACCGGAGAGCACCTCAAGTACGTAGTCCAGATGCACTTTCCCAAGGAGCAAGCAACGAACAATACTGCAGAGTATGAAGGTTTGCTTGCCGGTCTCAGGATCGCAGCAGACCTTGGGATCAAGAAGCTCATTGTCAGGGGTGACTCACAGCTTGTCGTCCGCCAAGTGAACAAGAATTATCAGAGTCCGTTGATGGAAGCCTACGTTGATGAAGTGAGAAAGCTAGAAGAGCACTTTGACGGCCTACAAATGGAGCATGTTCCGAGAGCTCAGAACAACATTGCTGATGGCCTGTCGAAGTGCGCCGCACTCAAGTTACCTGTGGAACCAGGGATTTTTGTGCTCAAGCTGACTCAACCGTCTGTAACACCATCAACTGGACAGAGCAAGAAGAGGAAGTTGATTTCTGGTGACTATTTTCTAGCAGAGCTCCCCGAAGCCGCCGCCAAAAAGGTCATCAAAATCAACACCAAGGGTGCTGAGGAGCAGTCTGCTCCGACAAGCCCTAGGGTTTGTTCCGTTGAAGCAGACGCTCCCGACAAGTTTTGCTCCGGCAAGCTTGCCGGGGAACATCAAGCTCCGGCTGAGCCGCAGGTTCTCGCCGTAGAAGCAGATGTTCCCGCAGCAGCAGATGTGCCTTTAGTCCTTGTTGCCGAGCCGCAAGCTCCAACATGGGCACAGCAGATTGTCCGTTTCCTTCAGACAGGAGAACTTCCCGAAGAGCAAGAAGAAGCGGAAAAAGTAGCCCGGCAGTCAAGTATGTACCAGTTTGTCGACAACACACTGTACAAAAGAAGACTCAACGGCGTGAAATTGAAGTGCATTCATCGGGAAGATGGACAAAAGCTGTTGGCAGAGATACATGGAGGCATATGTGGTCACCACATTGGCGCAAGAGCGCTTGCCGGCAAAGCGTTCCGGCAAGGTTTCTTTTGGCCGACAGCCCTCCAGGATGCAACTGCACAAGTAACCAAGTGTGAAGCATGCCAGTTCCACTCCAAACAGATACACCAGCCAGCTCAAGCTCTCCAGACAATCCCTTTATCCTGGCCATTTTCGGTCTGGGGGCTTGACATCCTCGGCCCCTTTCCCCGAGCTGTCGGGGGCTTTGAGTACTTGTACGTTGCAATCGACAAGTTCACAAAGTGGCCGGAAGTGGAACCAGTGAGGAAGGTGACAGCACAGTCAGCAGTCAAGTTCTTCAGGTCGATTGTTTGTCGTTTCGGGATCCCTAACAGGATCATCACCGACAACGGCACGCAATTCACGAGCCGCACCTTCATGCAGTACGTCCAAGATCTTGGCGCCAAGGTCTGCTTCGCTTCTGTTGCTCATCCGAGAAGCAACGGTCAAGCGGAGAGGGCAAACGCTGAAGTGCTGCGCGGCCTCAAGACCAGAACTTTCGACAGGCTGCGCAAGTGCGGAAGGAACTGGATCGAGGAGCTGCCGGTGGTTCTTTGGTCGATCAGAACGACGCCAAATCGAGCTACTGGCCAGACACCTTTCGCTCTAGTCTATGGAGCAGAGGCAGTTCTCCCCATGGAACTCGTATATGGGTCACCTCGAGTGCTCGCTTATGATGAGCTTGAGCAAGAGCATCTGCGGCAAGATGATGCACTGCTCCTTGAGGAGGACCGTCTTCAGGCTGTTGTACGAGCTGCTCGATACCAGCAAGCTTTGCACCGCTACCATAGCCGCAAAGTTAATGCCAGAAGTTTCGAGGAAGGCGACCTTGTTCTTCGGCGCGTTTAGTCCGCCAAGAATTCCAACAAGTTGACGCCGAAGTGGGAAGGCCCTTACCAGGTGAAACGAGTCACTAGGCCTGGCGCTGTCCGCCTTGAGACCGAAGATGGCACTTCGGTGAGCAACTCCTGGAACATTGAGCATCTTCGTAAGTTTTACCCGTAGGGCGCGGTTGCCGGAACCTGTTTCGGCAACCACCTTTTGTACAAGTCTTGCCGATGTTGCATGTAATCCTTTGTACAAAGCCGGGCGCAGATCCCGTGCATAAGTAAAGCTCATGTGCTCCGCACATCTTGTCAATTTCATGCTTTCTACTTTATATTTGCATGCATTATCTGACACTTTGTGCAGCACCTACCCCCGGTAAGCAATAACGAGCCGTAAGGCTCCATATCTTTATTTTCTCTTCTTTCTCCTTTTCAAAGGAAAGGAAGGTTCCCTCGCCCACAAGTTTGCCGGGGGGGAAGGAGAAGATAATGGTGTGGACCAGGCATCGTTCAAGGAAGTTTCGCCTTACCGGAAAGCAAACGACAGAAAAGCTAAGTTGCCAAAGTTTGAGCAATTAGTTTTTAAATTTTTAAGTTATCTTCCTCGAACGACCGTGCTTTGTATGGAAAACCTGTGCGCGAAGGAACCAACTCGTAGCTAGTTGCGCCCTTACTTTGTTTCGAGTCCGCTCAAACAACTTAAGTGAGCTGCGACTAGTTGCGGCAAGGTTTCTTGTCGGTAGCAGCACCGCCAGCAGGCTGCTGACGTTCCGCACTCAGCGCTCGCGGCCCAGGTGCCTGCGCCGACAAGTTCCCTAAAAGCGTAGGGCAAAAACATACAAAGGAAGGAATCAAGTAAAGGAAATAACATAGCAATCACTACCCGAAATAGAGTTATATTACAAGATAGCTTGTCGCAGCTCTAATAGATTGTTCTCATAACATGATCAACAGCGACAAGAAAAAGAGAAAACGGGCGGCCTAATCTACGCGATCGCCCTCAACCCTGTTGATCCCGCTCACCTTGTCCACAATGGGTGCGACAAGGGCCTTGAGTGCTTCCAGATCAGCATCCGGCGGCAGGGACTTGAGGACGTTGGTGAAGTTTAGGCCTGGGTTGCGGAAGGCCACCTTCATCAGCACCTTCTGGAGAGCTCCTGCGCAGATCTTGCGCGACTCGTCAGCCAGCTGCTTTGGGATCTTCTCCTGGAGTCGCTGAAGGGCCGTCGCCACGCCTTTGAAGAACAAGCTGAGCTTGGCGCTGGGTTGGAGGTGCTCGTCGGAGGAGTACCCGAGCTCCTCCATCCCCAGCTGCGCCAGCTCCCCGTCGATGGCGGCGGCAAGATCAACAAGACCCTCAGTCCAGTGCTCCACAGTCTCCTTGAAGGCGTCGTGGGCGGCAGTAGCATTCGCCAGCAGCGTCTCGTCGGCCTTGATCTTCTCCGACAAGGCCACCTCCCGCTCCCTGGCGCCGTCCAGCGTCTGAGTCAAAGTGGCCAGCTTCAACTCGAGATCAGCATTGGAATCTTTGGCGGCGCTGAGCTCCTTGCCCCTCTCAGCGAGAAGACCCTGCAGTTCACCATGAGCGGCAGCATCCTTCTCGCGCTCACGCCTGAGCTCGGCAAGCTCCTCGCCGCTCGCCCGGAGATCGGCTTCCAGCTGCGCCACCTTTGTCTCCAGTTCCTCCTTGGCGGCCTCAGCAGCCACGGTAGCATCCCTTGCTTCCTTGAGAGCCCCACCAATCGCTTGCTCGTGCGCGGCAAGCTCCTCCTCATGGCTATCAAGGTTGACCTTGCACTGCACCAACTCTCCTTCCTGCGCATATAGGTTTTCGGCGACAAGCCATTGCTTCTCTTCAGCCTCAGCCTTCTCGAGGAGGAAGGCTTTCCGCTCCTCGAGAAGTTGCTCCCGCTCCTCCGCCAAGGACCGGAGAGCTTCCTGCCTGAGGCCCCGGAGCTCCTCCGCACGCTTCTCAATGTCAACTCCCGCCTTTGCGACAAGCGCTTCTCGGGAGGCCAGCTTGGCTTGTCGGGCACGATAGAGCGACGTCAGCTTCCACAGCAGCCGCTCCTCTTCAGGCTTGTCGCTGCTGCTTGGCGCGTCAACCAGCGTCAGCCCGGCGGAGCCAAGCACCTCTCCGTCCAGGATTTCTCCCTCGACCGGCGCCCTGGAGCTTGACGCCCAGGGAAGCTTGATGAAGATACCATCGCCGGCCTTCAGGTAGGCGCCGGGCTGTGGCTCTTCGGAGCCTGGCTCTGTAGCAGCGGCGGGGGGATCGGCGGTCGGTGTAGCACCAGGCGCTCCTGCGGCCTTGGGGCCGTCAGTGCGATCGCCGGATCCCTCGCCAGCTTCTGCGGCGGCAGCTTCGGCGGCCTCTTCGCCGGTGGGCTCATCAGCGCCGGCCTCTCCTTCGGTGGCGACAGCGTCGTCGGCATTGCCACGCGCGCCCTCCTCGCCGGCGTCCTCGGTCTCCATCGGCTCCGTGGCAGGTGGATCTGACGAACGGAAAGGGGAGAGAAGTCAAGCAAATATGCAAGAAGAAAATCAGAAGAAGAAGATCCCAAGGGAAGTTTCAGGCAAGAAAATTACCTGTGCTAGGATCTGCGGTCGCGGTCTCAACCGCCGGAAGATCACTGGTGCCGTCCCTTGCCGGAGAACTGTCCCTTGCCGGAGAGTTCTCCCTTGTCGGAGAGCGCTCCCTTGCCGGGGACTCCTCCCTTGGCGGCGTAGTCAAAGCAGATGGCACTTCGGGAGCAGCTTCCGGGCACTCCTGGTGAGGCTGTTCTGCTCCTACACAAATCAACAGTCAAGATATCAGTAGAGAAAAGAGCACACATGCGCGCCTGACAGCAGGAAGTAAACTATAAACTTACGCTGGGGGCTGCTTTGGGGAGTAGTTGCCGGGTCCGTCAAGGTGGTCTCAGACACACCCCCTGCTGACACAGTGGGATCATCTTCGATGACAATCACCGGGGCTTTGACTCTCTTCGTCGCTCTCTGGGCCAGCGTCCTGAAAAGGAATGGGTTCAGAGTGAAGCAAGTCAGATACAAGACAAAGCAGCAAGATTGAAGAATTACAAGAACAGTGAAGGATCTTACTCTTCTTCTTCCTCGTCGGAGCTGAGCGCGGAGAGATCGAAGTCTGGCTCCCCTCCGGTGCGGCGAGGCGGAGGAGTAGGTTCCCTTGCCCGCTTGGCAGGGGCAGTAGCGGTGGACCGGGAAGATCCCGCTCCAGTTGCCGCAGCAGCGTGAGGCGCTCCCGCGGCAACAGTGCTTGCCGCGATAGAGCGTGTCGCACGGCTCGGCGGCTGTTGGCTCGTTTGCCACCCCGTTACGTCCCCGGCCTTGCGGAGACACCTTCTTGGTGCAGCTGGGGGCTCTACTTGCGGCAAGCTGTCTGAAGGTTCGGGCCCGACAAGATCTCCCTCGCCGGGCTCGCTCGGCTCGTCTTCAGGCCCGGCAAGCTCTTCCTCGCCGGCAAACTCCTCGCGCTCGGCAAGGCTTGCCGCCTCTACTGCCTCTGCCTCCTCCATGGTGAACCCGAACTCGCCCGCGGCAACTGCTGCCGCCACCTCTTCCAGCCTGGTGGCGATGCGCTGCATCTCATCATCAGTGGTGTCTCGGGTGAGGCTCTTCTGCTCATCAGCACGGACCGGCACTTCTACCAAGTCGTCAAAGAACGCCCGCACGACGTCATCCGCAGGTTCTTGCCAAGTTGGGGCGATTCCGTGCGAATCGCACAACGACATCATTGCGCGGATCCGGTCGAGCGAAGAATTGTTGCACAATGGAACAACACTCCTCGGCAACGTGAATGGATGCTGAGGATCGCGTTTGAACAGCTCCAGGAGCATCGCATCCAGCTCCAGGATGGTGAAGTTGAAGTTGAGGCCCGGGCGCAGCCTCATGATATCTGCCGAGTTCTTGAACTCACAGGCGGGTCTCCCCCTCTCCTGCAGGGGGCGATGCGGCAGCGAAGAAAATCTGCGCCGACAGCGCCTATGGTGAGCCCGGCAAGTCTGAGGCGAAGGATCCGGGTGATGGCAATTTTCAGCCTTCGTCTTCCGGGGCCACGTTGCTCCAATCATTGCCGCGCGCTATTGGGGCTTGTCGCAGGGCTGTAAATGGCTGCGGGTTCTCCTCGACGATCCAGCACCACTCTGCTCTCCACTTCTCCCACTTGCTGCGGAGCTCACCCTCCAGATACGCTTCCTTCTTGCCGACTCTCGAGATCCAAGCGATCCCGCCGGCAAGAGGCTCTCCTCTCTCAACCCGAGGCATGAAGAAGTGGCGGAAAAGATCTACGTTTGGGTGGACTCCGACAAAGTTTTCGCACAAATGTGCGAAAACTGCCATGGTCAGAACGGCGTTGGGGGTGAAGTCAAGGAGGTGGAACCCGTAGGTGTTCATGATATCACAAAAGAATTCAGAAAAAGGCGGGCAGAGCCCGCAGTAGAAGAACAGCGCGAAGAAGGGGTACCCGCTTGGAGCCAGTTCCGAAGCGGCAGCAGGGAGTACCCTCGTGCGCGGACGCGCTTGCGTCTCCGTCGACCAGAAGAGGTAGTAGTACTCCCTCAGCTCCTTCGTGCCGAGCTGAGGGGGGAAGAGGGCCCGCTCCTTCCGCAGCGCCGCGAGCCGCTGCACCTCGGCCGACTTCACGCCCTTCCCCTTGTCGGCTTTTGGAGCCATGGCGGAGGTGGTGGGGGAGATCGGCGGCGTTGGTGATGCTGGTGGCAATGGGGGGTGGAGCGCTGCTCTCTTTCTGCTTCGAGAAGAAGGGGGGAGCGGCGGAGATTTTTGGAGTTGGAGCAACAACCGGCGAGATGGGCGAACTGCCCCTGTTTTCCCTGCTTATAAAGAGGGAGGGGGCGGACGTTTCGCCCTTCCGAATAAAGAAACCACCCACGATCTCTCCCATGACGCCGCATTCGACGCGTGCTGTTGGGGAGGGCGCGGTGGATACGGAGTAAGTTACGGCGTAATCCAGGCCGCGTGTGCCCGTGCCCTGTTTTGGGCCTGGCCCAACAGCGCTCGGCACCGTGTATGGCCCAGGCCCGGGGGCTCCTGTCGGTGTACTAGAGTAGGGGTACCCTAGTATCCCGAACTTGTGCACGGGCAGTTGCAGCGCCCTGCGGCAAGGCTTGCCGGGTGACCGCCAAGGTCCTCCGTGGTTCCTCTGGAGCCATTCAAGAACAAAGTATTCAAGCCAAGGAGACAAGGCCCCGGCAAGAGGAGCTTGCCGGGAAGGCCAACCGAGGCATCTCAAGGAACTTGCCACGACGCGCCACGTGTCCCGGCAAGGCCCGGTGAGCGGCAAGCTTCCGGACGCGACAAGACAACGACCGCGGCAAGGCGCTTGCCGCGGCAAGCGGCCACTCTGTGCCCACGCTCCAGCGCATCCACCAATGTGTCGCCATGAGGCCTTTCCAGGCACGCGTGGCGGGAGGCTGTGCAGCCAGCGGTGCGCGGTGGCAAGCGGTGCGGAGAAGATCGCCATCATGGCAAGCGGTGGCGTCCCTGACGGTCCTTTTCTGCACTGTTTGGGCGACGCAGACGGGCATTTAATGCCTTTGTCCCCTGCCGTCAGGGTTAGGTAGGATGCACTGTACAGGTAGCTGTACCAACCACCTCTCTTTTTACATTTGTACCCTTGTTTACGTTGCCACCTGTCGGTGACCCCTTGAGCGTATAAAAGGAGGCCCATGCGCAACGTAGAGGGGGTTCGGCTCAGTTCGAAGCCAGAAAACACTCACGCTCGGTCTCGTTAGCTGCTCACGTGTACTATAGCTCTCAGTGCTCCCGAGCAAGAACACAATACAATCAGACAAGCAGCAGTAGGAGTGTTATCTCTCCGGAGAGCTCCGAAGCTGGGTAAACTGCTCGTGTTCTTCGCCTCGATCTGCTCTTCGTGCGACCTCTGCCCCCCGCCGAACCGAAAGGGGCTCGGTCCGCCGGCCCCATAGGTGTTCGTGGATCAGTTTCCCCGACATTTGGTCGATCAGAACGACGCCAAATCGAGCCACCGGCCAGACACCCTTTGCCCTGGTTTACGAGGCAGAAGCAGATCTCGCCAGAGAACTCATATACGGGTTACCTCGAGTGCTCGCTTATGATGAGCTTCAGCAAGAGCGATTGCGGCAA
This sequence comes from Triticum aestivum, assembly GCF_018294505.1. Lineage (NCBI taxonomy): Eukaryota > Viridiplantae > Streptophyta > Magnoliopsida > Poales > Poaceae > Triticum > Triticum aestivum. Next base: position 304,394,585 of record NC_057810.1, on the reverse strand, counting down.
GATGACGCGACGCTCCTTGAGGAAGATCGTCTCCGAGCGGCTGTGAGAGCAGCATGCTATCAACAAGCTTTGCGCCGCTACCATAGCCGCAAGGTTCATGCCCGGAGCTTTGAGGAAGGCGACCTTGTTCTTCGGCATGTTCAGTTGGCCAAGAATTCCAACAAGTTGACGCCAAAGTGGGAAGGCCCTTATCGGGTAACACGAGTCACCAGGCCTGGCGCAGTCTGGCTGGAGACCGAAGATGCCATTCCAGTGAGCAAATCCTGGAACATGGAGCATCTTCGAAAGTTTTACCCATAAGGCGCGGCCGCCGGGCCTCCCGGCAAGCCACCCTTTTGTACAAGCCTCGCCGGCAAGGCATGTAACCCTTTGTACAAAGCCAGGCGCAGACCCTGAGCATAAATAAATGAAGCGCTGGCGCCCTAAGTTATATCATTCATGCTAGGTTGAGTCTCTTCCTTGGTTAGGGTTGATAGTGCTTAGCGGCAGCTAACCCCTAGCTTAGAGGTCGAGTGCGCGTCTCTCTGTTCATCTTTGTCTTCTTTGGTTCGCAGGGCACGTAAGTATTCTTGTCGAGCTGTTTTGGAAGAAAGGGAACGGACCAGCGCCCGGACCCCGGCAAGCCAGAGTTGCCGGGGGCTGCAAGAACAAGGATCCCTCTGCGGCAAGCCAAGGTCGCTGGGGGCTGCAGATCCAGATAAGTCCTTTATCCTCTATCATACATTTCGTTATGGACTGGGGTACGTGAAACCCCGTTCTATCTCTAAGCTGTCGTGCTCCACCTTTTCGGCACCCAAGGATTATCCCCTGGGTCCGAATTTGGTCGTAGCCGCGACAACAAAGAAGGGGAACGAGGAGCCTAAGCCCACCTCATCCCTGCCTCCGCCAAGAGCGTGAGAAAGGTCAAGCAAGGTGGGGAGATGGCAAGGCCTGTTGCCGAGTGAAAAAGCGTTTGTCTTAAAGATAACAAGGAGTCACTGTTGGGGAACATAGTAATTTCAAAAAAATTCCTACGCACACGCAAGATCATGGTGATGCATAGCAACGAGAGGGGAGAGTGTTGTCCATGTACCCTCGTAGACCGAAAGCGGAAGCGTTGGAACAACACGATTGATGTAGTCATACGTCTTCACGGCTCGACCGATCAAGCACCGAAACAACGGCACCTCCGAGTTCTAGCACACGTTCAGCTCGATGACGATCCCCGGACTCCGAGCCAGCAGAATGTCGGGGAAGAGTTCCTTCAGCATGACGGCGTGGTGACGATCTTGATGTTCTACCGTCGCAGGGCTTCGCCTAAGCACCGCTACAATATTATCGAGGACTATGGTGGAGGGGGCACCGCACACGGCTAAGAGATCAAGAGATCAATTGTTGTGTCTAGAGGTGCCCCCCTGCCCCCGTATATAAAGGAGCCAAGGGGGAGGGGGCGGCCGGCAAGGAGCGGCGCGCCAAGGGGAGTCCTACTCCCACCGGGAGTAGGACTCCCTTCTTTCCTAGTTGGAATAGGAGAAGGGGGGAAGGAGGAGGGA